>NC_073693.1:16112288-16137288 GCF_029784155.1 Uranotaenia lowii
AAGGGGTCATCCGTATGAAATATTATTCACTGTTATCGCGATATTGTCATGATTATCCATCGGATAGTGAAAAAATAAAAACAAATACATAGGAGTTTCACAGCACGTGCAATTGATTTCAGTAGTCTAATTTGGGGCCGGGATCAGCAAAAAGGGTCGTTCCTATTAACCCTCATCCGCATTAGAGTGTCATTTTGACACTATTTCAAGTTTGAATGCTTGGTACTTTTTTCAGAAGCTTCAAAAAACAAAAATTTTTTCGGAGACCCTAAATGAATTCAAAAGTTCTTTAATTTTGCATCTTTACTTAATTTATGGACGAGCCCTGGAAGCCTGGACAAAAAAACTCCCTTTTCCGACTTAGAGTGTCCTTTTGGGTTGTATACTGTTTACCGGAATTCCATTTACCGGAAAACCATTTACCGGACTGCTATTTACCGGAAATTCATTTACCGGAATGAACCGTTTACCGGACTGCCATCTACCGGAATGACATTAACCGGAATGCACTATTTACCAGAATGCCATTTACCGGATTAAGTATTTTTAATCTATGATTGTATCCCGTTTACCCGGAAACTTATTTTTGGGCAAGGTTTGAGTATTTTAATTGATTTCATGCTTACCAGTGTGGCATTTAAAAATCGTTTTGATATCCGACTCCTCACGCTGCGCGTTCGAACTTGAAAGACATATTGTCCTTCACGCTGTCGCGTGGCGGACGGGGCTAAGGGATCACCCCTAGCTTTCACGCAGACCTAGGAAGCCCCGACAGACCTAGACCAATGTAATAGGGCCACCGCTTCCGACGGCGGGTCGGCGGCCTGCTCGGATTTGGGAGCCTCAGCGGCTTTGTGCCGCCTCAGCCCCTTCATCCTCGTTGGTTGCGGCTTCGCCGCAAAGAATAATATTTTGAAAAATCCTTTTTATGGATACAAGTTCATTTTTTTTCGAATTCTTGTTTGTAATGGTAATGGTAATTTTGATGAAATGATGAATTGATTTGATTTGATTTGAAATTCGTTTATTTGGAAGGGTGCCGTGCGCTATACCGATTAAGCACCCTTAATGATGAATTGAGAAATGATAAATTCTGGTGATAAAAATTCTGGGGAGATGTATATTCTGTCGAAAATTTTTAGGGAAATGAGATACAACCCATATTTATACGTTTTAAAGAAATTCCGGTAAATGGTAGTTCCGGTAAATGATTTTCCGGTAAATGGTATAGTCCGGTAAATGGTTTTCCGGTAAATGGTATAGTCCGGTAAATGGAATTCCGGTAAATAGTACAGTCCGGTATATGGTATTCCGGTAAATGGTACTTCCGGTAAATGGAATTCCGGTAAACAGTATACAACCTATTTTGAAAAATCCTTTTTTGAATACAAGTTCATTTTTTCGAATTTTTGTTTGTAATGGTAATTCTGGTGATTTTTTTTTGAGAAATGATAAATTCGGGTGATAACAATTCCGGGGAAAGGTATATTCTGCCAAAAATTTTTGGGGAAATGAGATACAACCCATATTTAAACGTTTTAAAGAAATTCCGGTAAATGGTAGTTCCGGTAAATGATTTTCCGGGAAATGGTATAGTCCGGTAAATGGTTTTCCGGTAAATGGTATAGTCCGGTAAATGGAATTCCGGTAAATAGTACAGTCCGGTAAATGGTATTCCGGTAAATGGTACTTCCGGTAAATGGAATTCCGGTAAACAGTATACAACCGTCATTTTGACATTCCAAAAGTAAAATACATTTAAGTCGTTTGAATTATTATGAACTTCATATAAAACTTATATCAACAGAAACCTTGTAATGTCAGTAAAATATGTTTAGAACATTATATATAGCATAAGCTTCTAGTTTTCTCGTTATTCAGCATAAAAGAAAAAAAACCGAAAAAACATGCCTCAGGAAAACTGCTGTAGTTCATATATAACACGTCCAAAAAAATATTTGCCCTATACATATGAAAGCTGAAGTTGATGTCTACATCATGGAACAAAGAACTATTTTTTAAAATTTTTTTTAATGAAATGGTCACAAAAAGTTAAAAAAAGTGGTCTGAAAAACCTGCTTTTCATTCGATTGCCAGTAAATACTGTTTGAGCGATGGTAGTTTTTTTTTTAAATATGACTACAAACTTTATTAAAATTCTAACATTTTGCTGTCTTTAGATTTTCGATGCAACAAAAATTGAATTTACTGGAATTTTTCAAAGTTGACTACTTTGCGCGATTTTTTCACTAATTGAAATTTCATCTGTTTTTGTGGTCCACCGACCGTCAGGTTGTACCCGGATTTCCAGTGCTTTCTCGCCGTTTGAAGCAATCAAAACTATATCCATTGAAAAGGGAATTTGATCTACATCCTAGTGAGGTGCAACAATTTACGCTGTGAGATTTCGCAAAAATATGAAAACTATAAACGTAAAATCATTCCTGAATTTCTAGAACCACAAGCAGCACGTCCTGCGAAACGTGTTTGTTTGCTCTCCGAGTAGGTACGGTGGGTGGTGATTTGGATAGAGCGAAGCCGACAGACAAAATAATGATGCGTGTCGTGACAAGCAAACGCGAACTACTATCAATATAATAGGGCTTGTGATATAGCTCAGTTGGCAAGTCTGTTGTCTCCTGAGCCGATGTCCGCGAGTTCGAGCCCAAGAGTAAACATCGAACGCAGTTGTACCGGATAGTTTTTCTATAACGATCAGCCAACTGCAACGTTGATAAAGTCGCGAATGCCAGAAAAATGGTAAAACGACTATAATCGAAAAAAAAAAAACTATCAATAGAAAATTTCCAACCAAGAAACGTACGACACGCATCATTATTTCGTCTGTCGGCTTCGCTCTCTGTCCAAATCACCACCCACCGTACCTACTCGGAGAGCAAACAAACACGTTTCGCAGGACGTGCTGCTTGTGGTTCTAGAAATTCAGGAATGATTTTACGTTTATAGTTTTCATATTTTTGCGAAATCTCACAGCGTAAATTGTTGCACCTCACTAGGATGTTTTTCCCTTTTCAATTCGCGATTTCGAAGCTAATTTTTAACAGATCGTGTGCGTGCAAAAAATGTAAACAAAAAGGTGGAAATACTTACTTGAAATAAATCATTATTTTCTCTAATTTGGTTAGGATTTTTAGAAAATGATGGATACAAATCTGAAGTAGAAGGTTCAGAGATTATTGTGAGCTATAGAAAAATCTGTGTATGTGCCGTGAAGCATCACAAATCGACAACAACGAATGTCAATTTTTTACTACTCCAAAAACCCTTCTGAGTAATTCGCATATTTTTTAATGAAAATTCAAGCCAAATGCACATTTTCGAATGCAGTTTCTTAAAAGTGAAGTCAATTAACATTCCCTCAAAATTTGGGAAAGACCCAACAATTGGTAAGCTAGAATTTTTTAGTCGAAAAACCATAAATTTTGCTATTTTCTATTAGGTTTCCGTTTGCAGCTGCTGCATACAATCAGGCGTAACAATTTTAAAGCTGGAAGGCGAATTTGGATATCTGAAGGTGGGTGAGATGAAAAAAAATATTCTTGAATTACTACACGGAAAAAAATTGCGTTGCTATTCCGAAGACGTGGTCATGATAATTTTACCATTTCTGCGTTATAGTATTTTCAACCACGCAAAGTATAACATCAATTTTGTAAAAGTGCACATGAAACATTATTGAAAATTACTATGTACCTGGTAATTTTCTATAACTGTCAATGTGTGTTGTCGAAAATACTATGGTCATGATGATTTCATCATAATTTCTATTAAAACTAGCGTCCGCATAGTAATTTAGACATTGTGGCACCAATTCATATCAACAAAATACTACGCACATGGTATTTTTGAGAACAAAACATATTTGACTCAAAAACATAAGTGCGTATGATAATTTTACTATGGTAAACATTCTTTTTGTTTATACTTATTCAGGATCATTAATCATCAAACCCGTGAGTAAACAAACAAATTTTGAGCTGCTTTCAAGTTTTACTACTTTCCAAATCTTTCCAAAGCATCGGGAGAACACACTAACATTGACCGACATGTGTCGGAAGTGTGAATTTTAATGTTTTTAAATATGTAATAATGCATTCTTGGAAATAAACAAACAAATATACATAGTAATTTAACAATTTAAATCAAGCTCCTCGCTCCTCCTAATCTTTATCATAACACATTCTAGTTTCATCATGAAACATATCAATTTTACTAGTCACGAAGTAAAACAATGCATCATTTCATTGACAATTTTACTAAAACGCAGTCGAATTTACTATGTGCAGCCAAATTGAGCACATGGTAAAATAGCTATGCGTAAGGTATTATAAACAACAAAACATATTTGACTCAAAAATATGGTTGCCTGTTGTTCATTCAAACCACGGATTTAGTAGTTTTACTATGATTTTTTTTGTGTGTACACAATTTAAGTTTACTTTGATGCTATTCAATTCAATTCAAAATCGTTCAATGGTTATATCATATTTTGTATTTTTATCGGACCTTATGATTTTTTTTGGGAAATTTTGTTGAAAATGTTACTTTATACAACCACTACAACATTTTATACTGTCTTAGCTGAAACTTTTTAAATTTTTGTATAACTTACTTATTAAATGTAACAACTAAACCACATCCAACAGTTATAGTTTAAAGTAACAATGAAAATATCGTTCATGCATATAGACCAACAAAAAGCGCATAAAGCCGCAGCCCGTGGCGTAGAGGATAGACTTCCAGTCTTCTAAGCCAGCGGGTATGAGATCGAGTCCCGGTCACGGCACACATAGTACACTTTCTGTGGGTTGGTGGTTTTAGCATTTGTAAGATGCTAGCCATCATATCCTCGAAAGATGTACGCTTAGAATTAAGAAAAAAAAAGGGAATCTCTTCGAGGAAACATCAAGTTTCATTGAGATCCTGTATGTGTTTGTGTTCGTTTTTTTTAAAAAAAAAGTTTAATGTAATGGTATGATACTAAAGTATAGATAATTGGAAAAAATTAAAAAGTTTAGAAAATGGACGAAAAGATTTATGTACATTTTGGTTTTTTCTGACCGACTGACTATTTCAAAATGGAACTGTCACATAGAATTGACTCTCCTACCAGGCTTATTTATTCTAATTTAATTGAAAACAAACTCAAATTTTTCAAAGGAGTTTTTTTTTCATAATCATTTGGATTTATAGAAACTTAACTCGAAGAAATGTAAAGTCGTCTATAATTTATCGTTCATCCAGAATGTTGCTCACGCAACATCGTACTACCCCAGATGGCAGCAGCGCAGCTTCGAAACAGCGGATGGATATAGTTTTGATTGCTTCAAACGGCGAGAAAGCACTGGAAATCCAGGTACAACCTGACAGTGGACCACAAAAACAGATGAAATTTCAATTAGTGAAAAAATCGCGCAAAGTAATGAACTTTGGAAAATTCCAGTAAATTCCATTTTTGTTGCATCGAAAATCTAAAGACAGTAAAATGTTAGAATTTTAATAAAGTTTGTAGTCATATTTAAAAAAAAAACTATCATCGCTCAAACTGTATTTACTGGCAATCGAATGAAAAGTAGGTTTTTCAGACCACTTTTTTTTAACTTTTTGTGACCATTTCATTAAAAAAAAATTTAAAAAATAGTTCTTTGTTCCATGATGTAGACATCAACTTCAGCTTTCATATGTATAGGCAGAGACCGACAAAAAACACAAACACAACACAGTACATAACGTGCAACACAAATCCTGGAGTGCTGACACATAAATTTTTGTGTGCGACACTTTGGTTTAGCACAGCACTTCAATTGTGTTGTGTTGCATCAAATCAACACGACACAGTTTCCAGTTGTGTCGTGTCGAGGATAACACAGCATGCAGCACAGTGTTGTTACGAGCAAGGCTATTTTTTTACCCGTCGCACTTGACTGGACAGCATTTCTCCGTATTTTCAATGGCGAAGCTCTTCACTCACATTGTGTTGAGCAAAAGCAAAAGAAAAAAATTTATCCATTTCGGCTGCTAGCAAGTAGGCGACGAATTGAAAAAAAGCTAGCTGGCAGGAGCAACAATGATAATCGTATCGGGACCGGCACACGAACACACTGTGTCGTCAACTGTGTCGCATACTGTGCTGTGTTGCGGCCGACACGCAACAAAAGTAGATTGACACAGACACAGCACAGTTTCGTTTCGGAAGTGCTGTGTCATCAAATTGTGTTGCACTTACTGTGTTCGTGCTGTTTTCGGTCCCTGTGTATAGGGCAAATATTTTTTTGGACGTGTTATATATGAACTACAGCAGTTTTCCTGAGGCATGTTTTTTCGGTTTTTTTTTTCTTTCATGCTGAATAACGAGAAAACTAGAAGCTTTAGCTATTAATAATGTTCTACACACAAAACTTTCGGGGCTCCACTTAGCAAAATTTCACTGTTACTTTCCGTTAGCAAAAATATTTTTTTACCGTCGATTTAGCAAAAAGCTAAATTTACTTGATTTTAGTAGTTTCAAAGTTTATCTTGCTTGATTTTAGTAAAACGAAGATTGTTTAGCCGCTTTGTGTACAGACAGCAGCCGCCGCGTGTTGGGAGGAAAAAAACAAACTGACACGATTGAGCGCGGTTCCGAAAGTTCGATTCTGGTGGTTCTAAAGGTGGCTAAGTCAACTACGATATACTAGCCTAATCGACGCCGGAAGCGTACAGGTAGGGTCAATTATAAATTATTCAGATTTTCCAACTTTTTAATTTCAAAACGGTTTATTATTTTTCTACCAGGTTACAACTTCAAAAAGAAATCCTCAACAGTCTGGAAAGGGAAAGGGCCGAGATTGAAAATTCAACGAGCTCCATCCGACGCACAACTTGGTGCATTCGTTGGTAAGAATGGCATTGCATTTCGCTCGCCGGAAAGTGCGTCCCCAGGATCGGAACTTCTGTTCTACAAAGTGTTAAAATTTTTTGGAAAAGTGTGAACAATAAATTAAAAGTGAATGAAATTTGAGTATTGTATTTAATAATCAAACATTCCCCCTAAATCTCCAGAGAAAAGCCCATAAATTTTGAAATTTCAGGTCCGGCGATCTTTTTCTCCGGTTTTTGCTAGAAAAGGGAGCAAAAATTGCGGCGGCTAAATTTTTCTCTCGTTTGCTAAAATTTTAGTTCGAAAAAATTGCTAAATTGATTGCTAAGATTTTAGCTGGTCAAATTTGAGCAAAATTTTGCTAATTTTCGGCCTCGAAAGTTTTGTGTGTAAACATATTTTACTGACATTACAAGGTTTTTATTGATATAAGTTTCATTGTAATCGGTTGGATATAAAAAGAGCTATCAAAAAGTTATCAAAATGACACTCCTAGTGCTGATAATGAAATCTAATGCGGATGAGGGTTAATTATTCAATGTTTCGGCAATAATTACCTTACTATGCATCGAATCGAGACGGAAATTGATATATGCAAGCTTAAAGAACAACCGATTCCTGATTTCAAATTCTGAATCAAAGGACAGAAAAAAGAATGTTTATATAAACTGCTTAAAATTTTTGCAGTAATTTAGTTACTATGCATTATGCGAATTAATTTTGATTTCATATTAACAGTTTTATATTTTTGCAGTAATTGCATGATTATGCATCCGAACAAGCAAAAAACTCGTGCCCGGATGTTTGAAAGACAATCAAAAAAGTCTTTCAAAAATACTGTTTAATATTCTATGCAATATTGTATTGAAAATGCATCCCAATTTCCATTAACACACTCATTACATATTTGAAATGAAAAACGAAACGGAGTTCGTACGGGATCAGCTAGTCTATATATATAAAAAGCAATCTCTGTTTGTTTTTGTTTGTTTGTCTTCTATAGACTCAGCCGTCTTAAGAGCTAGAGGTCTGAATTTTGGCATGGAGGCTCATTAGGACTAGGAAAGATAATAAAAAAATGTTTTCAGATTTTCGGATAACCCTGAAAGGGGTCGTTCATACAAGATGATTTGACGTTATTTTTCGTCGGATTGTGATGAAAATTGGCACATGGGGGTTTTGAGAGATGGGAAATCGATTTCAGGTATTGAATTTTGGGTGAGGGGTCGGCAAAAGGGGTCGTCCATATTAACTTTTCAATATTTTTATGATATTGACGTTATTATTCATCTAATTGATAAGGAAATTTGCGCTCGGATATATTTAGGGACACGCGATCGATTGCCGGTATCAAATTTTGTATAAGGGGCAAGTTAAAGGGGTCGGCCATATCAACAGTTGCTATTTTTGTGATACACGAGGATTTTGAATGATGTGCAATCGATTTCAGGTATGAAATTTTGTGCATCATCCATATTACCTTTTTCATTTTTTTTGTGATATTGACGTTATTATACATCGGATTGAGATGAAAATTTGCACATAGAAATTATTAAGGATGAACAATTGATCCCAATTATCCAATTTTGGGTCAGGGAAAGGCCAAAGAGGACGTCCATATTAACTATTCACTGTTTTTTTTTGCGATATTGACGTGCACACGGGAGTTTTGAGTGAAGGGCAATCGATTTCAGAGATCAAAGTTCGGAAAAGATCTGCAACGATCGAGTCGAAATTTATTCACGGTTTATTGGGATTGGGACGGTCGATTAATTTCTGATTTCAATATTTGTATCAAACGACAAAAAAGGGGTTAACTGCCAAATTTGCTTTTCCATTATTACGTGAGTTTGTATCGCATTGAAACGAAAATTCATGAACGGGGGTGTTTTGGCACGGTCAATTGATTCCTGATTTCAAATTTAGTAGCAAACGACAGAAAAAAGTTAACGTACATATAACGTGTTCAAAATTTTTGCTTAAAAATGCATTCGGAATTGCATTTGGAAAATGCCTGTAAATTGACATTCATTCAAACTGTTCATGACATATTCTAAATTGAAAGCGAAACGGAGTTCGTATGGGATCAGCTAGTCTATAAGCAATTTATGTATGTTTGTTTGTCCTCAATAGACTCAGCCGTCTTGAGAGGTCTGAAATTTTGCAGGGATGCTCATTAGGACCAGGAATGTTGAAAAATATATTTTCAGATTTTCAGATGACCATACACAAGACAAATATTGTTTTCGCGGTATTGACGTTATTTTTTGTCGGATTTTGTTGAAAATGTGCACATAAGTGTTTTGAAAGGCGAGCAAACGATTTCAGGTGTTGTCAAATTTTATATAAGGGGTCGGCCAAAGGGGTCGTCCATATTCACTTTTCAATATCTTAGCAATATTGACGTTTTTATATATCGGGAGATGAGATGAAACTTTGCACATGGGAGTTATGAGGGACAAACAATTGATTTCACTTATCCTAATTTTACAGGGCTTGTGATATAGCTCAGTTTGCAAGTCTGTTGTCTCCACGAGTTCGAGCCCAAGAATAAACATCGAACACAGTACCGGATAGATTTGGATAGAATGCCATAAAAATGGTAAAACACTATAATCGAAACAAAAAAAAAACTTATCCTAATCAAATTCAGGGGTCGTTCATATGAACTTTTCACTGTTAATGCGATATTGTTATTTTTATACATCGCATTCAGATGAAAATTGGTACACGTGAGTTTTGAAGGACGGAAAATCGATTTCAGGTATTAAATTCAGTGTAAAGGGTGCTAAGGGGGTCGACCTTTCAATATTTTTGCCATATTGTCGTTATCATACATCGAATTGGGATGAAGGAATGAAGTTTTCAGGGACGGGCAATCGATTTCATATGTCAAATGTTTTGCCAGGGGTCGACGAAAGAGGTCGTCCATATTAATTAATTTTTCACTTTTCTAAGCAATATTGACGTTACTATGCAATGGATTGCTTTGAAAATTTGGACACGGGAGTTTTGAGGGCAATCGATTTCAGATATCAAAGATCGTATAAGAGGCCACCAAAAGGGGTTTAACCTTTTGGCTACAATTGTGTTGCTATGCAACGATCGAGCCGAAATTTATACACGGGGTTGTTTTTTGGCACGGTTTGATTCCTGATTTCAAATTTTGTAGCAGACGACAGAAAAAGTAATCTTCCAATATTTTTGCAATTATTACTTAACAATGAATTCGGAAGTGCATCTGGAAAATGCTTGGCAATTGACTGTTCATGACTTATTTCAAGTTGAAAGCGAAACGGAGTTCGTATGGGATCAGCTTGTATGTTATAAATGTGTCACATACTATGTGATTTTAAATCGCAAAAATAGACCCAATTTGAAATTTTTGAGAAAATCTAAAGACCCTTAGCGCAAATTGTCAGATAAGAAAAATTCCCTTTATTTTAAGAAATTGAAAGTTTCCTGTAGGACGTTGAAAACTTAAATAATTTAAAATTAAGGCTAAACTATTCAATTTTAGAAACTCAAGAGAAATTTATCATTGACAATGAATTTTTTATATTCATAGGAAAGTACATAACTCACCGGGAAGTAAAACACATTTTTCATTTGTTGCTGAAGATCCGGATCTTCCAGGGGACAGATGGGGCTACCTAGATCTTTCATGCACAGTCGACACCCATCGATTTTGACTTCCATTTCCCCAAGCAGAAATATGTTGATCAGCGGTTTGGAGAATTATCGTGAATTTATCTGAAGTTAAACTGGGGGTTTCGTCTAAATCACAAATGATGAAAGCTTAACTAAACTAAAATGGTGATTCTAGTTAGTTATTCAGATGGTTAAATCGAAAATCACGAATGTTACCTTACGCGTTCTCAGCAAATTCCGATGTCAATAAGTTTAGGAAAATTTTAAAGAGACCCAAAGTAAACATTGCGTGAAAGAAAACATCAAAGAGCAAACACACACGGCTCACATCTCATTCAAGGTTTGTTACACTCTAGGCGACTACAACCCAAAACTATAAGTTGTAATGCCGCAAAATCGGATGAAACTGGCTCACGACGAAAATAAGTTCAAAGGGGTATGCAAGGTACACCGGGGTAAGTATGGACGGTTTTTCGTATAGTTCGACTTTAAAAAATCAGCAGTTGATCAATTTTGATAAAATTACGTTCAATGTGATGCAGAACATGTTTTTAACAAACGCTGAAGAGATGAGCTTGAAAGAAGCAAACCGAGATAAGTTATCACGTAAATTGTTATGGACTTCTGGTGTCTTCACCTACCCCGCTTTATGGGGTAAGTCTGGACGGTAGATTTTCCCTATGATTTTTCAGGACATTTTCAACAGATTTGTGTTTTCTTGGTTGAATACGTTACACGTTCATTGCTCGAACCGTCCAAAACGTTGAATAAAGTTCATGGTGCTATTAGTAAGGCATTTTTTAATGATTATTATGTGTGATTTATGTTGCAATACACGAGATCCGATTTTATCAAAAATATATACTTATTCCTGAACAACCCAAGTTTTCATGATCGGAATGCTAAATATAGCTAAATTGTATTGGATGAAGGACAGGAAATTGAAAAAATATGTAAATATCAAGCCTGTATAAAGCCGTCCACACTTACCCCAGATAGGGTTTGGAGACAAAATTTTAGTTTTTTGTGAATAAACACTTTTTTCTTTATTTTTAATCGCCGTTTCTTTTCCTAACTGGTTGTTTCGAATGTAAGGATTGATTCAATGTAGAGTTTTTCGTCAAGAGCCAGCTAGTTTACGAGAAGTTTGCAATTGAAAAAGATGCACATCACCTCGACATCGTAGTTAAAAATAGAAAATTCGTAAAAATTCGCTGTAAACATCCGTTATTGTCGGAATCGTATCTTTTTCACAGTTATTGGATAGATTACAAGTAAATTGAACATTCTGCATTAAAAGTTTTGAAAAAATAGTGCACAGTATTGTTTTAATAGGCATCGTCCACACTTACCCCGCGTCCACACTTACCCTGGTGTACCTTACTTGAAATTTGCATTGATTGAGTTCTTTGAATGAAGATGTACTTACGACATATTGCATTTCTCTTTTGGCGCAAACGTCCTTTTGATCAATGGATAATTTTGGTAGCAAAAACTGATTTGATTGGCCCAAATTTTCACTTCTTCATTAGAAGTTGATTGAAGGAAGGTTTTAAATGATAATCCTATCCAGTTAGTATGCGGAAATCATTGATCGATGGCATTTGTAATTATTGCACTGTGGGACTGGCCCTTGGGAGTCCACCGGGACATTTCCGACTTCTACAATTAGCGCTACTGGCTGTTCGAGGAGTGTGAAAAAGAATTATTCATCTTTTTTGATACTTTTGTTTGCCTCTGTAATGAAGAAAATAATAAACAGTGGAAAGTGAAGCTTATGGTGCTCGCCCAACACAATTTCGGAGCCATTTATTCTATTAGGACAATAATGCTCACTCCTGGACACAGTTTTCTTTCATATTTACAAGAATTTTTCATCACTTGGATCACTTGGCAAAGAACTTCTCGTGACGAAGCATTACGCCGTAAAAACCAACCTGCCGAATTGTTTTTAAGCGACGTTTTGCATCACGGCAACTCAGAATGACGCTAAAATCAAATTGCACTCAAAAATGGGAAAGTCATTATACGTCCTAAATTCAAATCATTGTGTAAAAGTTATTTAATGATAAAATGAAACCAATTTTTTACCAAAGATAAAATACATGTTTATAATTGTTTGCAGCAAACAACTCAATTTTGTTTATACGACGGTTCATACGACCTAATCAAAACAAACTAGGATTTATTTACTCTGTTCTTAAATTATTTAGTAAATCATATAGGTACAACTTTTTGAATATTTGAATACCTAAATTTGACTCTTAGGACAATTCGATTAATTTTTGCCAAACGCTTTCTCTGTTGCTAAGCGTTTCTGTTCCGCATATTCCGCTGGGTGGGATCTTTTAACATGAGACTGAAGGGTATGTTTGGTATTTAAAGCTTTGTCACAGTATTCGCACTTCCAGAGACGATCTCGTAAGTGGGTTGCTCGGTGATCCTGTTGATTAAAAATATGAACTTATTCAAATTGAAAGATAAATTATAATTGGTTTTACCTGGAGCCTAAAATTAAACTTGAACCGCTTATCGCAGAACTCACACCCGAATTTGGCTCTGATATGCACCCTTTCTTTGTGCGAATTTAAAGTACTAGAATTGGGATATTTCCGGTGGCATTCGTCACATTCGAGCGTTTCGGCCGGTTCACAGTGAACAACCTGCAAATGTTTTCGTAGTGCTTGCTCAGCAAATAATATCCTTTTACAAATGTGACATTGCTTTTTCTGGAGTACTCTTCGTTTGTATTCTATTCCCTTATGTTTATTAACGTGTCGTTCGAAGTGCGGTTTATTAAGAAACTGTTTTCCACAAAAGTCGCAAATCATTGGTGTCCTATTTACGCTGTGCATGTTGGAAATGTGAGTTCTCAGCGATTTTTTGCTCGCGAGCTTCATATCGCACTGTGGGCATGGAATGTTCTGATGCGTTTTAGGTAGGTGCTTATTCATATGACTAATAAGCAGGCACTTGTTTACATAAGCATTCGGACATTGATCACATTTGAACTTCTTTTTTTCCTCTTTGGGGTGCATTATTCTTCGGTGCTTTGTTATGTTTTTAACATGTTTGTTGCAAATTTCACAAAGTTCTCCATTAGGTTTCACGTGATTTTGCATATGCAACTTCAACTTGGACTTCTGATATAATTTCTCTTCACAACAGACTACATAACCGGGTTGACGGTGAATCTCCTTGAAATGACGCAACAAAAAATTAAAACTTGACTCCTTATGTCCGCATAGTTCGCATATCATTGGAAAAAAATCGTTTAATGTATTTTCTTCTTGAAGGATTTGTTCTTCAGTTTTCGATTTTGGCTGTTGCGAAGCAGATTTCTCATGATTTGAAAGAGGGTCTTGAACGTTGTCTAATATCGGAACATCACTGCAGTTATCTTTATCTGTTACCATAATTTCGTCGGGTTCTAAAGGGTGATCGAGCTTGATAATTTCCAAATCCAATAATGGTTCAAACTTGATATCTACATCGTCTTTATCGCTCTGGATATCGTTATCTGTTATAACCCCCTGTTTTGGTTCCAGTGATTGATCCATGTCTTCAGCTAGCGGATCTAATGGCTCAAGTTTGATTTGTGATACCATATTCGTACTACTTTCCACATTAGCGGATATCGCAATACTAAAGGAGTCTTGATTTTGACGCACCTTTTCGGAAAATTTATAAAACTCTCCAATGACAAAAATGCAGGCTGAGCAAACTCTACTCGAGAAGCCTTGCTTTGGTTCAATCTGAAATTATACAGATAATCAGATTAAGTTATAAAGAAAATGGATATGTTGTGTTTCTTGTACGTTTTAATTTAACCCTTTTATTAATTTAACCCTTTAATGCATAACTAAAATCTAAATATTTCGGAATCGTGTGTATACTTACACCAAAACTATTAAACATATTAGAAAAATGTTCAGGAATTTTGGCATTATTGTTGATGATTTGTCAATTGAGGCGCTGAAAGAATTTCTAGTTTTTTTGTTATTTGTTGTAAAACAAAAAAAGTGTTTTTTTTTTTTAATAAATTGAGAGATATTTTCTTTATTGTTATTCGACCTGTGTCTAAATGCAGTAAGTAAATATATGCTTAAATTTTTGTTCAAATTTACCCAAGTAGTATGTCAGAAATAAAAAAACATATGCGACAAAATTGCAAAAATCATGTATAATTATAACTACTGTGCAACTTATTTTGACCGACTGTCATCATCGATGCAAAGAAGCTCGTGTGAAAAAAACTTTAGGGGAAGTGTTTAAACATAGATTTCCAAATTTTGAAATCTTGAAAAATGATGAATATGAGAGATCGCTACTCAAATTTCTGAAAGCATCTTATCTTTATAAAGTTCTGTAAATTGGATTTTACATGACACGAATGCCACAAGGATGGTAAAGTGTCAAAAATAAAATTTAAAATTACAGTAATTTTTTTTTAAAAATCCTATTTTCACAGATTTAGGAATTCTATCAAAACTTTTAGTCTTTACCAGTTAATCTTTCTGTACCTTATGAACAGTGATTTAGGCAGTAAATTTTTGCCTCAATTAATATGTTGAGGCGATCTTATCTGTAAGTAGATGTTTTTGCTTTAAATTCATACAATACAAGTTTCATATTTTCCAAAATTATCAATTCGTAATAATCAGCCCGAGATTGACCAAACGCAGCTGCTGGTGCGCCACGACAAAATTAATCAGGGATAGAATTTGCTGCCGCCGAAAAACAAGTTACCAAAATTTGTGTGTCAAAAGTCAAAACTATAGTTTGGAACTTGGAACAAATATGTAAAATGAAGAAATGAAAGAAAACAATGCAGATATTTCTTACTTCCAGCAACTAAGTTTGCTGATCGTTTCCAGCAATTCAGTTTGCTGCAAAACCATCGGGACAAAAACCAATAAAATGTTACAAAAAAAATTTGCTGTGTAGGCAGAAATTTGTAAAACTATAATGAAATTTATTAACAATCTCAAAAATAAACTTCGATGATTAAAAATTTGTATGACTCCAAATAACGGTTTAAACTTGTTCAGTTGTGTTATTCGAATTAAAACAATATTATGTTACGGCGCAGCAACTACCTCATTTAAAAAAAATCATACATTCAAGGGCTCGAAAAATATATGTACTTACTATATGTTCGAATGATCCTACAATAAAACTTAACGCATATTTTCTAATTTAGGTATTCTCAAGATACATACCGCAACCGCAACGCAACTCACCGGGAAGTAAAAAACACTTTTCATTTGTTGCTGCAGATTTGGATCATCCAGGGGGCAGATGGGGCTACCCAGTTCTTCCACGCACAATCGACACCCATCGAGTTTAATCGCCATTATTCCCAGCAATGTATAGGATAAGAGGTGAATGAATTGTAAATTTAGGGCCTCTATAAGTAAATAAAACAAACAAACAATGTTACTCAGTGGTTAAGGAATTTTTGTGAGTTCTAAGCTAAACTAAAGAAAAGCATTGATTTAGTTCGTTATACAGTAAAACCCAAAATTACGAATGTTAACTTACGCGTTCTGCAGAAGATTACGAAGTAAACAAAGTTGGTGTGGATTTTTATAAACCATGCATGAGGAAAACAAATTGCTGAGACTGATATGTACACCCAAAATAATCTGCACGTAGCGGCTACGTGAAAAACTATATAATTTTTATCCAATTGATTTTCAGTATATTATAGTAAAGTTGCCATTGCATCTGTTTTTGCTGCAGCTGCTACTTATAGAACCAATTGTGTTGCTGTGCGTGTAAGGTTATAGTAAAAATTAAAATTGATAAGATTTCTCCTCCTACAATCTTGACTTGCCGGTAGATGCATTTGAGGACCACCAGTTTTGCAACCTCTGGCCTTTCCCCGAATGCCTCGAACCTCCATTGCAGCCACTGCAGTATTGAGAATCGCATCACGGTTCCGTATTTTTTCGACGACAAAAAAAAAAACAAATGAATAATTTAGAGCAAATCGAAAAAAAAAATCTTTCTACTCACTCTTCTTCTTCTCTTGGACATCGATTTTGGGCACACTAAACCTTAAAAAACCAACGAGAACACTGTATTTTTTACTCCAATTCCGCGCAAAGTTTGTGGGGTGTTCTGTTTTTCTTATATGAATCGCATGCTACAAGTTCGTTTAAAAAGCTCAAAACGGATTCCAGATTATCCACTTAGACTTTACGTGAATTTCATGTATCGTCTATGTGGAAGAAATGAAGGTATTATAAAATCACGTAAAAGCGATGAGATGCAACAAAATCTTCTTTTACGTGAAAAATACCGTAGAATAAATTTCTAAATTATTTTGGGTGTAAATCAAAACTCGAAACTAATAACGGCTCACATCTCTTTTTAATACAAAACAAAACAAACACGATTCAACGAAAGCTTGTATACAACAACATTGCATACAATTGGGCCACAATCAGAAACTGCATTCTCCTTTTTGGTACTCAAAATTAAGTTTGACCGTGGTTCAAAACATAGTTCGATTCTATGAACTCAAAGTTGCGTTCCCCTTTTCCTCCTTGCGATGCGACGGTTCAAAACAGAGTTCGAACTTCGACCTCAAAATTGGTCCCATTTTTCTTGACGATAACAGAAAACAAAAATAAATAAACAAATAAACAAATAAAAAATAAACACTCAGAGAAATCTTTGGATTTTTACCAAAAAAAAAAAATGATTCTGATTTAAAAAAAAAATTCTATTCAAACAAACTCACTTTTATTTGAAACAATATTGACTCAAAAGAAAAAAATTGCGTGAAGAAATAAAACAACTTATGGGTTTCTTTTACAGACTCTTTGATGAGCGGTCTTGGAATGAATTTCACGGTTGGAGAATCGAGTTATTGGAATGCCACAATAAACCGACGGCATCATCCGGCCTAGGAATAGGAATATCTAACAGAACACCAGTAAATATCAATGACATTCCAACCGAACAGCTGTTGCACCCAGTGATAGTCTTCGATGTCCCTGTCGATGTTCCTGCACCGTGCCGAGGCCATTTGATTATTTTTTAATTCACCCATGAGAAAACTATCGAATGCGAACACTCGTTCAATCACTTGCTCACAATTCAAATCCAAAAATGAACTTTGAAAGCTTTTTTTCTTTCCCGACCCGCAAAAAGCGATGAAAAGCTTAATTTTAAGTTCGCCCATCGAACTTTACTTTGAGTATGCCTGTTGCAACGCAACTTTGCGACTGCTCGTCGAACTCAAAGTTGAAGGCTGCCACCGAACTGCAATTTTGAACCAAAAGTACTTAATTTTGAATTTGAAAAAGTGAACGTGTGTTGGAAGCTGAAGACAACTGACCAGAAAAAAGAAGAACAATAATATTTACCTCGGAAGATTTGTGTGTGGATTTAACATTACCTGCACCTTCAGTAAAAGTTGCCCAAAATAATTATTATTTTGAGTTTCGATCAACAATACAGTTTGTTTTAATCCACAAAAAGTTCACAATCAAAATTGTGTCAACTACGATACCACTAGAATAATCCGCTCTTTCGAAGCTGCGCTGCTGCCATCTGGGGTAGTACGATGTAGCGTGAGCAACATTCTGGGTGAACGATAAATTATAGACAACTTTACATTGTTCGAGTTAAGTTTTCATAAATTCAAATGATTTTGAAAAAAAACACTCCTTTGAAAAATTGGAGTTTGTTTTAAAGTAAATTTAAATAAATTAGCCTGGTAGGAGAGTCAATTCTATCTGATAATTCCATTTTAAAAAAGTCAGTCGGTCAGAGAAAACTAACATGGGGCCGTTCAGATACCACCTGGACAACTTAGGGGGGAAGAGGGGGTATGAAAATCTCCACGGAGAGGGGGGTAGAGGTTTGAGTAGTGTCCACGTGGACATACTTACTTTCAAAACATTTTCTTAAGGTGAATAAATATTAAGATGTTTTAATCAAAATCTTAAAATTGCAAAGCTTTCCAGTTTAAGTTTAAGCAACTAGTAGCCACTTGAAAGCAAGTTATAAATATGATAATTTTGAAATTAATAATAATTATAATTATAACAAATTAGATTAAAAAAAACAATTTCAAATCTGTCCACGTGGATATACGGGGAGGGAGGCAGGGGTTTGCCAAATGTCCACGGAGGGGGAGGAGGGGGTCAAACATCTCATTTTTCTGTCCATGTGGTATCTGAACGGCCCCTATGTGAATCAATCTTTTCGTCCATTTTCTGAACATTTAATTTTTGCCAATAATCAATATTTTTTATCATATCTTCATATTAAACTTTATGCGATTCTCGTTGGTCTATATAAAAGAACGATTTTCTCGTTGTTACTTTAAACTATAACTATTGGATTTGGTTTAGTTGTTTCATTTTATAAATACGTTATTTAAAAATTTAAATAGTTTCAGCCTAAGACAGTATAAAATGTTAAGTTTTAATTTAAAATTTTCTACGGCTAGTGGTTGTATAAATATAATTTTCAATAAAGTTTTCCGAAAAAAAAAATGAGATCATGAGGTCCGATAAAAATACAAAACATTTTATAACCCTTGAACGATGGCAATTGAAAAGCATTTAAGTAAACTTGAATTGTGTAGTAATCCAAGGATATAATTTTTTTTCATGTCAACCACCATCAAATATAAAAATCCGCTTTCCAGCTTTAAAATTATTACGCCTGATTGTATGCAGCTGCAGAAGGAAACCTAATAGAAAATAGCAAAAATTTATGTTTTTTCGAATAAAAAATTCTACCTTACCAATTGTTGGGTCTTTCCCAAATTTTAAAGGAACGTTAATTGACTACTCTTTTAACAAACTGCAATTGAAAATGTGCATTTGGCTCGAGTTTTCATTCAAAAATATGTGAAATACTGAGAATAGTTTTTGGAGTAGTAAAAAATTGACCTTTTTTGATGTCGATTTGCGATGCTTCACGGTACATACACATTTTCTCCTATAGCTCACAATAATCTCTGAACCTTCTACTCCAAATCTGTATCCGTCATTTTCTGAAAATCCTAACCAAATCAAAGAAAATAATGATTTATTAGAAGCTAGTATTTCCACCCGTTTGTTTACATTTTCTTGCACACACACGTGCTGTCAAAAATTAGCTTCGAAATCGCGAATTAGTGTTGAATTCGAGTTATCCACAACAAGTGACGAACTTGAAAACAAGTAAAACCTTGGAAAATGCCGAAAAAATACTGTAAGTACGAATACATGTGGACAAGCCAAGTGAACTGTTTAATTTGTGATAAAATCTTCCGTACAATCTGTGAGCTAGCTTGCCACGAAGTCGATTGTCACGGGATACTCGTCGGACGTTGGGCACGCAAAAATTATATGGCATGGAGCAACCGTTGCAACGAGTGTGGATTGCACTTTCGGTATGGCAATCTCATGTCTTATCACAACTGTAATGATGTCATTGATGTCTTTAAACTCAATGAAAATGTAGAGGACACTTATGGACAAATCTGTGAAAAATGTGGAGCAACTTTTCAATCAGAAACCGATTTTAAAAATCACACAAAGACATGCACTAGCGTCAATCCATCAATAAAAAATGCAAAAAAAGCATCAGTCGCTATAATTTCAACCGGAAGCAACCAGATCCAGTGTTTGTTTTGTAGAAAACACTTCGATTGTAATCGTTACCTTGACTTACATGTACAGACTATGCACTTAGGGAGAAAATATTATGCTTGTGTCAAATGCGACAAAAGTTTCTTGGTAAAACGCAAGTTGGAAGATCATTACGCTTCTCAACACCTCGGTAAACCAAGGTACCAATGCAAAACTTGTGGAAAAAAGATTTTTCATTCACATGCATACATACACCATTACAAAACTCTACACCCAATCGAATACGCACAAATTTTGGCGTCTAAAGGATTTGCTGCATTTCCTATCAATGAGCTGTACTCTATGGACGGCTGTGTCGTTCTCAATGAGGAAAAAGGTAATGATTCTAAGGAGCTAAGCTGTGCGATCTGCTTCAGAACTTTTCGTAGCAAGGGACGATTTGATCAGCATATGAAGGATGCTCACAAAAGGAATCTAATAGGGACGCTAGCATGTATTAAATGCGATAATATTTATGAAACAAAGAATGAATTGGAAGATCATTATGTGAGTGATCACCTCGGTGTGATAAGATACGCCTGTGAATTTTGTGGGAATGGATTCTCCTGGAGGGAAGCATATTTTCGGCATCGTAAAGAGCAGCATACAACGGAATACGAAGTTTTGGTCATTCAAGACAACACCGATGCAATAACGTACAATAAATTAAACATAGGAGATGATCTCAACGCGATACTGACCAATGACACTGTTTGCGAAAGGAGCTGTGTGATGTGTGTTCAAATATTTCCCACGGAAATCGAGCTTGACCTTCACATGCAGAACTTTCACTCGGCGCCAGAAAAGTTTTCCTGCAAGCGATGTTCCAAGAAGTTCACCATCGGGTCACACTTGGAGCTTCATATAGCTGAAATGCACGTTGGTAAGCCTTGGGTAAGGTGTGAATTGTGCGAAGACATCTTCGACTCTAAAAGTAAGTACTGTTTGCACCTCAAATGGAGACACCCTAAGGAGTACGCTAAAATTCAAGAGAAGAGCTGTAATCAACTGTACGAAATAGACGGCTATACGATTGTCGAACGGGTTTCTTTGGAAAATGAGCTATCGGTCTTAAGGTAATAAATTTGTTCATTTGGATAGCAATTTTTATAATTCTTATCTATTTCTCTTATTTAGAAACTCAAATGAAGAACAAGATGCTGTAACTATGAGGATAGAACCCCCCGCAGAAGAACCAATGGACCACAGTTTTCACGAAAATGGCACAGTGGAAGTACGAAACACCGATTCCGAAAGTGCCACTCATCGGTGCAAGCTCTGTAGAAAGACGTTTAAATTCAAAATAAATCTTTTCAAACATCTTAGGAGTGAACACCAAGAGACCCGCAAACATCAATGCGACGCTTGTGAGAAGAGTTTTTCAACTGCAAGGCATTTGGAAGAGCACAAATTTTACACTCATTACAAAAAGCCCTTGTACCGATGCACTTTGTGCGGGAAAACATTTTCTACTAACACTCCAAGCTTTTACCATCGGAAAAAATTTCATCAGGAGGAGCTGGAGCGTGCAGAAAAACCTCTGCCTTCATACGCATTTATTGAAAGGTTGAGATACTGAGGTTTTCGCTTGAAGGTACTTGAAACTTTCCTTGAAACTGTTTTGAATAGATAATTGTATACAAGTAGTATTGATTTCTGACCCGAACTACAATTTTTGATGGGTCTTTAATAAATATTGATGACGATAATAATAATAATTAATTATTGATGGGCTTTGAACATTTTGCTTCATCCGTTATCAAATTCTAAAGCCAAGAAAATTATTCAGTTGTTATTCTGCGTTGGGCAAAAGTTTTCGACTCACTTAAGTAAAGGCTTTTTACTCAATCTCTAAACGGATCTTAATACATTGTAAATCATTCAATTGACTGGTGTTTACATTTAAGAAAAGAATGTTGCTCTATATGTTGTTTTTTAATTTCAAAATAAAAATTTCTAAAATGGTTGCAGGGGTAACATTGATTTTTCGAAAACGCATTATTCTAATACTGTTTCAAAACCATAGAAATGAAGTTTATAGCAGCCTGATATAGTGTTTAAAATATGATAGCCATCGAAAGCTTTTGCCTTGTAGTACGTAGATTCGCCTTTTACATTTGTATTTTCATTAAATGGTTAGCAGTAGAAGGAAAACGAAAATGTTCCGGTCCTTTGAAAAACTCTATATTCTTCTGTCAGGTCATAGACAATTTTTCTTTATATTTTCAAAACAAATGATTCATATTGATTTGTCAAAAAACTTTTATAACAGGCTTCATTTGACGTTTAATATTAAAAAAAACCCGTAATTTAATGCTTATAATATTGATGGTCTTCAAATCAGTATAGGAACCAATACTTTGAAAAACGAAAGTGGAAGCTGTATTGTAACATCAGAAGAACAATGACAACTTCAACAAAATACTCAAAAATGTAAGGCTTTAGTAAGTTAACGGCTAGAAAGTAAGAAGGTAGAAAAGAATAAAATATTCCCCCTTATTCTGCGCCGCGCGTGAGGTGACGATAGTCGAGTCGAGTCGGAGTCACGTGAGTCTTGTAACCTTATTCCCGAAGCCGATGTGACAGAGCATACGATTTGTCACTCACGGTGACTAATAGATTAGGATAAGAACTCAAAAAGTTCTTTCTAAAAGATGTTTCTCAGCTAAAACGACTACTGGAATCGGGTGACTCGACTATCGTCACCTCACGCGCGGCGCAGAATAAGGGGGATTGTTCCACAAGTGGGTAAATAGCTGTTCAATTTCGATGAAAAAAATTCATAAAAGAACGGGTAGTTTTGAAAAAGTATAGTAATAAAAAAATAAAAATAATAATAAAAAACTTTACTCCTTAGAGGCTTTTAGAAACAGGCTTGATACTGCCTGTTTCTGGAAGCCTCAATTAGTTTTTTTGTAATTTATTTGAAACGGCTCATATTCCTTAAGGCTTTAAGGATTGAGTAAAACATTTTTTTGTGTGTTCACAATTGTTTGCTTAAGACCAGACTATAACTTCTTAAAGAAAGAATAGAAAGTAGATAAGGAACTATAGAAATAAAAAGAATTATAGACGAGGATCAAAAGCTTTTAGGAATTATTTTGTATATTTCGAACATGTAGTCCAAGTCCATAACAGCTAATTTAGTCAAATGCTACAACTGAAATTCATCATGATTCGCAAAGTGTTAATCATAATATTCAAGGTTGCGTGAAAATGAAATTCATGGTCTTTTCACAATGTTTTTCTATTCGGGTGGGAGGTGATGCCAGATAGTTTTGTCAAATATCAGGACACCCCTAATTCTGCTTAAATTGCATAAATAAAGGCGAAGTATAAAGAACTGTAGATGCCTTAATTTATGCAATAGAGTGAGAAGAATATTGCCTCGCCTGCAGTTTTTATGTAAAAACAACATTCAAATATCATCTGAACCGAGGAGAATCTTATCAGTCAAACTATTTTGTTACCGTTTTTATTGACGTCCTGATGATTTAACTATAAATTCAATTACAATTTAGATATTTATTTGAAAATCAGGACAATTTGAAAAACCATTTTTTTCATTATTGAGGACAAATCAGGACAATTTTAAAATCAGGATGGTCTCTCGAAAATCAAGACAAATCCTGAATTATCAGGAAACCTGGCACCTTTGTTGGTGGGGAAAGTTCTCAAGTTTGGGTATTTTCGGGATTCAGTGCAGAGGTGCCAGGTCGTTTTGTCAAAAATCAGGACACCGCGAAGAAAAAATCAGGATTTTTCAGGACACCACCGAATTGGTGAAAACAAAATGCAGTTCTGCTTAGATTGCATTACTAAAGGCGAAATATAGGTGCTGAAGACGCCTCAAATTATGCAACTGGTGCGAGAACAACCTTGGCTGGCCTGCAGTTAATCTCGAAAAACCTCATTTAAATGTCATTTGAATCAAAGAATCTCATTGGTTCAACTGGTTAAACTATTTTAATTAAGATTTGTTTGATGTTCTCATCATTGAACAAAAAATGTTGTTATGATAAGGATATTTTTAAAAAATCAGGACAAATCAGGACATTAAGGGCCATTTTTCAAAAATCAGGACAATTCAAGCGTTTTTGAAAAATCAGGACGGTCTCTCGACAATCAGGACAAATCCTGATAAATCAGGACACCTGACACCCCTGATTCAGTGTATTAAAAAATAAGAGGGCGAGACTTGGACTAGAAAGAAGAAGAACAAAAAAATATTTACCTCGGGTGGATCTAACGTTACCTATAGGTATACAGCTTCTGTGAAAGTTGTCTCATAAAATTATCATTACTTTGAGTTCCGATCAATAATAAAGCTTATTTTACTCCACAGGAAGTTTACAACCGAAATTGTGTTCAAAACTCTAATCATAATAAGGTACTAATAGAATTGTGAATTGGAGATGTCCATAACAAGCAGCGTACTTAAACACAAGTAAAAAAAATCAAAAATGCCGAAAAAGAAAGTTGAAAATTGTTTGATTTGTGATAAAATGTTCCGTACAATCGTTGAAATGGCTCGCCATGAAGTCGATTGCCACGGAATACTCATCGGACGTTGGGCACGCAAAAATTATATGGCATGGAGCTGCCGCTGCGACAAGTGTGGATTGCATTTTCGGTACGGCGATCTCATGTCTTACCACAACTGTAATGATGTCATTGATGTCTCAAAACCCAATGAAAGTGTGGAGAATACTTCTGGACAAATCTATGAAAAATGTGGAGCAAATTTTCAATCAGAAACCGATTTTAAAAATCGCATCGAGATATGTACTAACGTCAATCCATCAATCGAAAAATCAACCGGGAGCAA
>NC_073693.1:16137788-16162788 GCF_029784155.1 Uranotaenia lowii
CGGTCCCAGGAGCTGGGAATTCACCCGTCGCAATCAGAGGTCAACCAGATTTTCAAGGCGAAAAGTCAAGCGAAGCAAAGTTTACCACGCTGCAAATTTTGTGGAGACCGTCACGAATTCGCGAAGGGTGTCTGTCCGGCGTTGGGCAAACGCTGTGGCAGCAAAGTTACTCCCGAAACCAGCCGAAGATGTTCCACCGAAAAAAAAAAATTACCAAAACTACCGATCGGTTCCCCAGTCTCCGTACAGCTGAATCCGGAAACATCGAAAAACTGGTGCTTGGGAACAGTGTCTAACTGTTTCAACGATCGTTCTTATCTGGTGGATGTGATCCGTCCGTGCCGGATTATCGTCGTTCACTCGTCCATCTGAAACCACGTAAGGATCCTAATACACAGCCAAGCAACAACTCGCCATCAGTCCACGAAATTTCTAAGGTCCCTAGGAATAATCCTCCAGTTCCGGATCCAACGACGACGATGGTGGAAGCGACAGAAGAAGCTGTTTCTGGTTGTCCAGCCGCGGAAGAATCTGTCGAAAATCCACAAACCACAATGTCACCACAACAACCAAAATTGACTCGAGTGCAACGAAAAACAACAACACCGGCGTCGCCGTCGGAGTCAAAAGCGCAGGGGGTTCGGCCGATTACACCGAAAGCAAACAGCCGACCAAGACGAGAAGTTCGTGTTCCAGAAAGATTTAAAGATTTTGATTTGAGTTTTGGGTGATAACTATTTTAAAGAACAGAGAGGATGTTGCAATATTTATGCACCCCTTGTGGAGTAGAGTTGGGTACGACGTCTAGACTTTCAGTACGCATCTTCAACTGTATTCTGTATCGAGAGAATAACTTTAACAACGTTAAACCGCGATCAACCTCTACCACCTCGATGGAAGTGTTATCTGACGTTTACACAGTGTGCAGAGGTTGATAAACCTTTTTATCAACGGATACCGGAACGTCTTTTCAGAACTGAGCTGCGCAGTAGTGAGTGTTAGGTCAGGTCAGGTTTACCTTTATTTTGCAAGAGTAAGATAGTTTTTTATAATAAAAGGAGTAGGAGATTGCAGGAGAGTGGTCTATCGTTGGGTACATCTTAGCAGGCTGATCCCACACTTACGAGTAAACCACAACACAACGGTAAAGTAGCTTGTACTGCGAAGTATAATTCGTGGGAACGCTGCATACTTCGTACTAAATCCTTTGGATAAGAGTGGCCTAAAATTGTATTATATTTATTTGGGATTCTGTTGACCTATCTCAAAGCATCAGAGTAACACCGAAAAAGATTGTATTTCCGTGTCAACTAAGTTTTATTAAATGAAAGTAGGAATTTTGTGTCAACTTTTCTCCAACAATCTTCACCTTTTTCAACTTCTTTCCCGCACCTGCATCTTGGAGGCATTTTTCAGCTTCCGCTTGGCCATGCACAGGCAATCGGCGCTGCTCAACAGTTGAGTTTTGGAGGACCGGCGTCCTCCGGCGCCGGGCTGATCTTGACAGGACATACAGAACGGAACGCCCTTCTTTTGGCTGGCCCGGGTAGTCTGCGCAATCAAGGCCTCGATCTGTTGCTTCAGTTCCGGCATCATCGTGCTCCCCATCTGCTGCTGGATCAGCTTGTCGATTTTTTCCTTCAGCCCCGGAATGTTGGCGGAATTTTGAAGCCGGGTGCTCACCCATTCGTCTAGTTCCGGTATTTTGATTTGGCCTTTGGTGTCGGCACAGGGAGAGCGGCCACCGGGTTTGATGTTGCTGCTGCTGCAAGGTGGACCGCAATTTGAAGCACTTTGCTTACATTTGGCCACATTGCAATCGCTTTTCGTTTTCTTACAGGGCGATTTACTGGATGATTTCGCCCCACTATCGGCAGCTCCACTTTCGGTAGCTCCACTTTCGGCTGCTCCACCAGCTGATGGAAATTATAATCAAAAATGATTCAGAATTTTTCTTGGGAATGATAGTTTTAAATTTCGGATGATGTTTTTGATCTCATACCTATTGTTTTTCCACACCTGGTACACTTTTTTCCTTTGATGACTTCACCTTCCAAAGTACTAACTTTCAGTTCCAGCTCGGACAGAGTTTTGGTTTGAATTTCGGTCATCGCGCACAGCTCCCTTATTTTCCCCTGGATCGCTGCAAGATTTTCCGCCTCTTTGCAAATCGGCTTTTGGCCGTCTAGCGCACATTTGTAATCGGTGCGTAATCCGTTGGCTTCGTTCAAATTCAAAACAACCACGTGAAGCAAGTGGTGCAAATTTTCGGTATTGATCTGACCGGATGTCGGGAAAACTTTGTCGACCGTCTCCGAGAGATTTTGTGCCATTTTGTAATCGAAACGAACTCAAAACGAAAAATTTAGAAGGTCCCGTTTGACCAAAACAGTAGCCGAAAATGTTTAAGCAATTTTTTTTGTGTTGACAGTTTCAAGAAGCCATCTTTGATCGGGACACTCACATAAAAGTTCCCAGTGTGGTCGAATCTCATCAAGTCGTCAATGATGAGAGAAGATTGTGGCGAACGGAGGGAAAATCGAGGATCGAATTGATTGATTAACTATGATGATCATGCAAAAATGAATCTATCGAAGTTGTCCGACAAGGGAACACAGAAAGGGGGAAAAGAAATCGAATTATTCGCCCAAAGCGGCGGAACAGATTTGGTTCGGACCCGAACTAACGGCCGCACCCTAGGCGCTGAAGAGAGAAAAAAAACCTAATCTAATAACCTACGATGGCCGATCTCGGCGAACGAAGGCGCGATCCCAAACGGGGGGTCCTCAAAAGCGGAAAATCGGTATCACGCGTAGAAAATCTCCCAAATTAATTACCATTACACGGATTGAATTAGCCGCGATTTTCGGGACTCTTAACCGTCAAAATAGTGGAAGGTGGAAGGGCGCTGATAAAATGGTTGAGCTGAGGTGTGAATTGGATCTCGATCCAGACCAATAAATCGAGTTAGATTTGCTAGGAGTCCGGGGAATAATTTGATCGTTTTCATCTGGGTGGCGATCGATCTTCCGAAGCCGAATGGCGTCGATCGCGACTATGTCGCGCCGTCAATTAAGGCACCAACAGGGAGAAAAAAGATCGCCAATCCGTATCAAGAACAACGTGGCATGGCAGTGAGCAATACGCAAGAAAAATGTTTTCTTAATCAAAACATGCTCCTGCTGGAAGCTGCTGGCCAGATGCAGACCCATAGAAATCGCACCGCGAAGGACCGAAAAAATTTGCATTAATTAAAACGAATTTATCGGCTGCGTGTAAAGTCGTCGCAGGCCCGTATGCAAACACTGCAAATTTTGCGCTTTTAATTGGTCCCACTGGAAGCAGACATCGCGTATGCGCATACAAATGTTAGTAGTCGGCCGGCTCTCTTCTGTAGACTTCTGGTTTAGCTTAAGTCCCCGTCAGGCTGATCTTGATCCCGGGAGTCCCGCTCCGAAGGGAAAACATAACTTGTGCACCGATACAGTGTAGGTTTTTGCATATTTTAACGCGCGCTTTCCATCAGTTCCAGTCCCGATCCTGAGACTGCAACTTAGGGAAGTTTACTTGCAACAAAGGAACGCATCAAGGTTTTTTTTTCTCTCTCGATATAAGCCGATTTCGGTTAACTCTGGCGCGGAATCTGCGGTATTCACTAATTAAGATCAATTTATTCCATTAGAGCGGGGGATGAGTGTTGTTGTCTTGTCGTCCGATTCCGACAAGTGCAAACGGAAAAGGGTTTCAAGGGTTCAAGACAACGACGTGTGGTTTTTAATTGAAACCTAAATAACTCGGTTTGTTTAAAAAATCTTTGTTTGGTGAAAGGAATTAAAGTGTCAAAATCAGAACACCGCTCAAGGACACTGAAAAGCTTTTCGTAAGCCATTTTTGAGAGCGATAAACTTTTATAAAAGATACCAGATTTTGCAAAGCCTCCTTTGTTTCTAAGGATTAGTCAAGGAAGTTTTAGTAAGCCAATTTGTATTTTCTTCAAGCAGTAAAAATCCGTCCAAAAACATATGGTCAGTACAAATTCTAAGTTATTTAGTTACTTATTGAGTTGAGAGGACAGCTTGGATTGTTGTTTCAAAATGAGTTGAGAGGACAGCTTCGGGAAAATTAAGAAACAGCTAAGAATTTTTTTTAGGAATTCAGCTTTTTGGAAGTACAGCTTGAAATGAAGAAAAAAAAACGTGTTGAGAACACAGTTTAAGTAATTCTAAAAAGAAAAATTCAAACGAGTTGGGAAGACTGCTTCAAGTGATGATAAAAGCACATTGAGATGACATTTGGAGTAATTCGAAAAAGAAAAATTCAAGGAAATCGGGGGGACAGTTTGAATTATCATATCAAACCGAATTAAGAAAATAGTTTTGGCAAAATAATTAAAAAATAATTTCAGTTCGAGGGAGTTGAGAGTACAGCTAGAAGTGACGAAACAAGCGCGTTGAGAAGACAGCTTAAGTAATCAAATAAGAAAAATTTAAGCTGGTTTGGAGGACAGCTTGAATTGTCATCTTCAAGGGAGTTGGGGGGAATTAAACAAACGTTTAAATTAGAGCTAGTTGAGAGGACAGTTTTTGCCAAATGCTGAAAAAGATGGACACAAGCTGTTTGAGAGGACTGCTTGAAGTCAATAAAAAAAGCGTTTCGAAGACAGCGTAAGCAATTCAAAATTAGAAATTCAAGCCAGTTGAGAGGACAGTCTCAGCGTGAGATGAGAGGACAGCTTCGTAAAAAAGGAAAAAAATAAATTCAAGTGAATTGAGAGTGCAGATTGAAATGGAGAAAAAAGTGTGTTGAAAGAGCAGCTTAAGAAATCAGAAAAAAGAGAAATTCAAGCGAGTTGGAAGGACGACTTCATTGGCATCCTAAAACAGGACAGTTTCGGGGAAATAAAGATACCTCGCGTGAGCTTTCATTACGTCGTATAAAACATCTTGAAAATTCACAGAAAATTGCTGCAAAAGTTATCAAATCAACTTTAAAATTTGTATTTCTCGTATAGAATATGTTGTGCAGACTACAAATATTCTAAATGGGAAGAAGTTGCGACTAGTTTATGTCAGTTTTCATATTATTTTGTAATTAAACTGTTTGTTTACATTTTGTTGCATACGACGTAATGATAGCTCACGCGAGATACATTTGAATTTTTCACGAATTGAGAGGACAGTTTGAAGTGTTGAAAAATCATCCGAAAAAACAGAATTCCAAGCAAGTTGGGAAGACAGCTTTTCACCTCAAAGCGAGTCGAGAGGGCAGCTTTGGAAATATAAAGAAATGTTTGAATTCGAGCCAGTTGAAAGGACAGCTTGAAATTAAAATAAAAAACGTGTTGAGAGGACAGCTTTCAGAAAGTAATTAGAAAAAAACACTTGAATTTATTCAAGCTAGTTGAAATGATGAAAGGAAAAAAAAACCTTTTGTGACGAAAGCTCAAATTAATAGTAAAAAAGAGAAAATAAGCGAGTTGCGAGGACAGCTACAACCTTAATCTCAAACCCAATCGACAGCTTTGAAAATTAGAGAAACATTTCATTCAAGCGAATTGAGATGACCGCTTGAAATAATAAAAAGTCACACTTTTCACAAAAACCCTCGTTTCGCGGCAATCATTCCGAGTTGTTTTTGTCCACGTTGTGAGATCGGTTATTCCTCTGTCTTGGACGCATACTTGACAAGTCTATTTCGAAAGCATATCTTTTGGGTCTAACATGAGCCCGAACAATTTTCAGCGCATTATGAATATTATGAACACACCATGAAATGATACAAAAAGAGTGTTAACAATACAGTTTTGGAAAAATTAAGATACATTTGCATTCTTGCTAGTTGAGAGGACAGTTTGAAATGTTGGAAAAGTAACCGACAAAACAGAAATCCAAGCAAATTGGGATTACAGCTTGAATTTTCATCTCGAGGCGAGTCAAGAGGACAGCTATGTAAATATAAAGAAACATTTGAATTCGAGCCAGTTGAGAGGACAGTTTGAAATTAAAAAAAGAGAAAATAAGCGAGTTGCGAGAACAGCTACAATCTTCATCTAAAACCAAACCGGGAGGACAGCTTCGGGAACTAGAGAAATATTTGATTCAAGCCAATTGAGAGGACCGCTGGAAATGATAAAAAGTCAAACTTTTCACAAAAACCTTCGTTTCGCGGCACTGGACCTGGACGAGTTGTTTTTAGAACGATACACGTTGTGAGATCGGTTGTTCCTCCGTCTTGGACGCTTACTTGACAAGTCTATTTCGAAAGCATCCCTTTTGGGTCAAACATGGGCCCGAACAATTTTCAGCGCATAATGAACAGTATGAACACAGCACGAAATTATACAAAAAGAGTGTTAACAGGACAGTTGCGGGAAAATAAAGATACAATTGAATTTCAATGCGAGTTGAGAGGACAGTTTGGAACGTTGAATTTCGGAGGACAGCTTGAATTTTCATCTCGAGGCGAGCTTTGTAAATACAAAGAAACGTTTGAATTCGAGCCAATTGAGAAGACAGTTTGAATTTAAAATGATAAAAAACGTGTTTGGAGGATCGCTTTGCGAAAATTTAAAGAAAAAAAAACATTTGAATTCATTCAAGCGAGTTGAGAGAACCGCTCGAAATGACGAAATAAAAAACGTTATGTGTCGATTGCTCAATTAAATAGTAAAAAGAGAATATAAACAAGTTGCGAGAACAGCTACAATTTTTATCTCAAACCCAATCGGGAGGCCAGCTTTGGAAAATTAGAGAAACATTTGATTAAAGCGAGTTGAGAGGACCGCTTGAAATGATAAGAAGTTACACTCTTCACAAAAACCCTCATTTCGCTGCAATAGACCCGGCCGAGTTGTTTTTAGAACGATCCATGTTGTGAGATCAGTTGTTCCTCCGTCTTGGACGCATACTTGTCTATTTCGAAGGCATACCTTTTGGGTCAAACATGAGCCCGAACAAATTTCAGCGCATTATGAATAGTATGAACACAGCACGAAATGATTGTTAACATGACAGTTTCGGGGAAATAAAGATACATTTTGATTCTTGCGAATTGAGAGGACAGTTTGAAATGTTAAAAAGTAACCGAAAAAAACAGAAATCCAAGCAAATTGGGATGACAGCTTGAATTTTCATCCCGAGGCGAGTCAAGAGGACAGGTTTGGAAACATAAAGAAACATTTGAATTCGAGCCAGTTGAGAGGATTTCAAGCTGTCCTCTCAATTGGCTTGGATTTCTGTTATTAAAAAACCTTTTGGAAGGACAGCTTTGAGAAAATAATTAGAAAAAATACGTTTGAATTTTTTCAAGCGAGTTGAGAGAACCGTTTGAAATGATGAAAAAAAAAAGTTTTGTGACGAAAGCTCCAATTAATAGTAAAAAAGAGAAAATAAGCGAGTAGCGAGGACAGTTACAATCTTCATCTCAAAGCCAATCAGGAGGACAGCTTTGGAAATTAGAGAAATATTTGATTCCAGCGAGTGAGAGAACCGCTTGAAATGATAAAAAGTCACACTTTTCACAAAAACCCTCATTTCGCGCCAATGAACCCGGCCGAGTTGTTATTAGAACGATCCACGTTGTGAGATTGGTTGTTCCTCCATCTTGGACGCATACTTGACAAATCTAATTCGAAAGCATACCTTTTGGGTGAAACATGAGCCCGAACAATTTTCAGCGTATTATGAATATTATGAACACAGCACGAAATGATACAAAAAGATTGTTAACAGGACAGTTGCGGGGAAATAAAGATACATTTGAATTCTTGCGAGTTGAGAGGACATTTTGAAATGTTGAATTTCGGAGGACAGCTTGTATTTTCATCTCGAAGCGAGTCGAGAGGACAGCTTTGGAAATTTAAAGAAACGTTTGAATTAGAACCAGTTGAGAAGACAGTTTGAAACTAACATAAAAAAACGTGTTGGGAGGACAGCTTTGGGAAAATAATTAGAAAAAAAACGTTTGAATTTGTTCAAGCGAGTTGAGAGAACCGTTTGAAATGATGAAAAAAAGAAACGTTATGTGACGAAAGCTCAAATTAAGAGTAAAAAAGAGAAAATAAGTGAGTTGCGAGGACAGCTACAAACTTCATCTTAAATCCAATCGGGAGGACAGCTTTGGAAATTAGGGAAACATTTAATTCAAGCGAGTTGAGAGGACCGCTTGAAATGATAGGAAGTCACACTCTTCACAAAACTCTCCTTTCGTTGCGATGGACCTGGCCAAATCTTAAGACACGATACACATTGTGAGATCGGTTGTTCCTCTGTCTTGGTCGCATACTTGACAAGTCAATTCCAAAAGCATACCTTTTGGGTTAAACATAAGCCCGAACAATTTCCAGCGCATTATGAATATTGGCATGGCTAGACTAGCTCCAGAATGTCCTTTTATCACGTTAGATGATATAGGCACAGAGAACAGACGTAGCTAGCCCACGAAACTTGTGTAAAACTTCCAGCGGCATTAGTTTAGTTATGAGTTCATATATACGATTACGCCTTTTCGAAAACTGTACACTTGAAAATTTGATTTGTAACTTTTGAACGGCGCAATAGGTGCCACTGTTTAGAGTCAATTTTCAACATATTTTTGGGATGTCTGCATTTGAAATTTTACACACTTTTTTGAAGATATTTTGTTCGAGCTTGTACGTCTGTTCTCTGTGATATAGGTACGTTATGTATGAACACAATACTCGGATGTACATGGCTTCGTGGAAATTGTCATGAATTGAATGTAGGTATATCGTGTATAAGTGAGTATATTTGGAAAGAATGAATCAATCAAAACCAGTAAAAATTTACTTTGACAGGTAGATGTTTTCTGGCAATTATTTTCTTGATGTCGATGCATCCTCACAATTTCAATATTCGAAAGGTCAGCAAAAACGGTGAATTCTATGTATGAAGATGTCACAATCAAATGATCATTTATCCAGAAGTCTTATTTGAACATTTCGATTCCCGTTTTAGAATTCTACGTAAGTAAAAAATAACAAAAAAAGTTACTGCCAAAAGGAAAACCTTCTCTGAAAGTCTCAATCTACCGCAATCATTAACCAATTAATCTTCTTCTCCGTGAGCTATGAATAGAATAACCGAGGAAAATAGTTCTAGTCTTGATGTTCCCGAAATCCGAGACCTAGGTTCGATAAACGTGGTGTGATAATAATGATGTCGGACGTGTTTTATTGTGACATTCAAAGTCGAGCTTCCACCTTCACAGTTCTGTCTCTATGGTACGATTGAGAGAAATGGAAAACCGATTGTTAATCGCCTTTTCAGAGGGTATTATCTTCGTTTTTTGTTTCGGGATCCCGGAAGGTATGATCAGCCGATTTCGGCCCGTGACCAACACTTTTGGAAGTTTGGGCCTTTGTTAGGAGGCTCTCTGACTTTTTTTGTTGCGTTAATATTTTCCACTCAGCAGCATTACGCTGCTCTCTCGGCAAATACCAACAACAAGACAAAGTTTGTGCCGTTGAGAGACTTGAGCGGATTAAGTTTCAATTTGAGCTGTGTGTAAGCCTAATTGATTTTAAGCCGATGCACGGTGTGACTTTCGGACGAACATTTACACAATTATTTTGATTCCACGACCATTTCCAATTGTGGGTGAGGTCCGATTTAAGGTTTCCAACAGATTTTTAAGGAGAGAACTTACTTTATAACCGTACGATTTGAAACAATGGTCTGTAATAAAAGATGGTGATTAGAATGACAGTTAAATGTCAGCAAATCTTTCATGAGATACCGTATGACTCCAGTTTCTATCTCTGTTCAGGACTAGTTTTTCTAACTAAAATTCTAAATGGGGGGAATCCAGTTTTTAAGCCCCCCAAAAAAAGAAAAAACAAAGAATCCGCTATTATTTTGATCCACCAGAATGTGGAGCGGCGCGACCAAATTCAAAACACACATTTTAAGCCGTCAACTGTTTATGTTTTCGGTGGAGATTTCCGCGGGAGACTCCAACCGGCTCCAGTTCATTAAAACGATCTGTCATGTTTGTCTTACTTGAAGGCTCACTTTTTTTTGGTGCTACACCAAAATCGTAGCAACTTGAGCGCGACACGTCATTTTCATCGCGCTTCACTACATGTTCTCTACTGCTGGAAAGTGGCAAAGAAAAAAAGTTAATAAATAATAATCCTTGCGCTGCGCGCACTCCCGCGTCCGTATCAAATCACAACCGACATACCGGATTCGGTCCAACCATTTTTTTTCTTCTTCAAAGTTCACTTTTTTACACTGACGCAGCTAATCCGCACACAGTGACAGCTACGCGCCGAGTTTTAATCTAACATGTGCATGCCGCCGCCTTTGCCTTGCTTATTTTACTCCGGTTTTAGACCGAGATAGCACGCAGCAGGCTAGTTTTCCAATCTTCCCGGGCTGCCTTCGCTAGGGAAAAAAAACTAATCAAAGCGTGCTGTGAAGAATGATAGATTTGACAGTAGCACATTCTTACGTTATCTCCGCACACACGCTTTCTACGTTTTTGACGCTTGACGAAGCTTTAACATAAACGCTTCAACCAAAGTTGGTATTTTCCATGAGTCTGTTCCGGGACCTTTTGACCTTTCTCTTCAAAACCAGTTGAAATTTCGCCCAATTATCGGAACCAACGGGCATTGCAAATTCAAACTGGCCATATCTAAATCCCCCTCATAGTTAGTCCGGCTACTGTCCAACCGGATTAGGGTGATGGCCAGCATCCGGAATGTGTCATTAATCTTCGCATCTGTACGAAAGCAGCAACGACAACGAAGGCGTGAAGAAAAAATCGCATAATCCATTCGAACGGGCAGAAGATTATACTTAGTTGATACTGAACTGGAAGCGATCAACTATAAAGTTCAGCTTCCTGTCGTCGTCGTCGTCGTCATCGTCATCGTTAGTGATGTGTTGAAATTGCTGTATGAAGATGCTTAACTCACCAAATGGTTACCGTCATCATAAATCATGCATTTATTCTTTTTGAGGGAGACTATTTTCTCCCATCCCTATTGAAGCGTATGCGAGGGAAAATTGTATGGAGCCTAATCTCGATTCTGCCATGGGGGGAAAAAGAAATTTGATACATTTTCAAGACTCACCTCTACACAACTTGTACCAATCTTACAGAGAAGTTCTCGACTCCTCTGAGGTCATTATAGAGATATAATCGGGGAATTCCAAACTTCAATTAATCAACGAGCTTTAACCAGAATAAGAATCAGAAGCAAAACGAGAGAGGCTCAAATATTTTTCGGAAGCTATCGGCGCGTTAGTCTTGACATGGATAAACGTACTTTCTCAAGTAATCGCTCGGATCTCTTCTTTACTCTGGGATAGGTAAGATAAGGTTTATTTTAGTCCAATTAACCGAAAATGAGTTTCTATAGGAGTTATAGAAGAAAACCGATAACGATTGCCAACATTTCAAAATTGAGATGAACTTCAGATGTTAAGTAGGGTTCATGTCCATGGGCGTTATTAGCAGAATACCAATCCATAACCTTTTCCTGTAATGTCACCATACTAAAGCTGGCCAAGTATCTGATTCTAACGAGAAGACGCACGTTCTTTAGTGATTGAAATCTTAATCAACTGCATATCAAACTTCGTAAGGGTTACTCAAGAAACCAAAAGTCACTTATTAATTTAAAAGAAGACTTTAAAAGTTACATATTGGTTGACAAAGAGAAACAACTGCTTAGTTCCCTTATGTGAACTATACGTTCCCATCAATGAACTTGAAAGTTACAAAAGTTGTAGGGGACTTATTTTGCAGAATTCCCATGAGTGAACTCTATGTACTCATTACTGAACTTGAAAGCTGCAGAAGTGTTTTATATGTACGTTGTAAGGGACTTAAGATACAAAAAGGGTACAAAAGTACTCTAAATCCCCATTAAATAAGTCACAAAAAGTGCATTGAGGTGCTTTCATTCTGGCTGGATGGATTTTTGATTGGACGGGTGCGCCTGCAGATACGCTTCGAAATCATAACACCCCTTTTTAGTTTTAGTTTCAGCTTGATCAACATCTAGGCGTGGCCTTGTGGTAGTGAGTTCTATTGTCTCCACAAAGTTCGGGTTCTACACGCTAATAAAAAATCAATCATTTGGGTCTTCATTAAATTTTCACTCACACATTTTGAGCAATAGTTCTCAGCTCACTTTTGGGATAAAAAAAAACTTGAAAATGAATTTAGTTGTTAAGAAATTAGATGTTTTTTAGTATCAAATAATGAAAAGCCAATCATTTTGTTTGTTAATTCAGCTGAACACAGATGTATTGGAATAAATGCAATTAAATTTTAGAGTTAATGGTTAACCTATCTGACGTTATTTTTATTCCACAAAAATATCATTTCGTAAAAACTTAGAATGGTTCAGCCTTTTTCTTCCAGTACGTTCATCGGAAAATTTTTCTACATTGGATTCTCTATCCATGAATAGTGTCATCTTAAAGTGTGCACTTGTTTACAGCTTCCGGTCAAAATTACACAAGAAGCTTCCGGACATTCAATTCGGCACATTCGAATTTTTTAGAAGGTTCCACATTTGGACATCCGATGGAAAGGGTTGTTTCAAGTAGAAGTGCTGGCCCAGAATAAATATTCAATGCAAAGTGGGTTCAGAAGAAATATGTTGAGAAAAGGGTTTGAAAACCATGTTGAAATATTTTAATAAACAAACCTTCTTTTTAACTTTTGAAGCAAGGAATATTTTAATAAAGTAGTGCCGAGAGCCATAATGGATTCTTTTTGTGACGTCACAAAAACGATTGTATGGAAAATTTACATGAGAATGGTAGTAATTTCAAAGAAAAACACGTTTTAGAACGAAAATGAATTTCAATTTCATTTCGATTATGTTGTAAGGCCTCTATTTCACTATTTTATGAAGTTTTTTGATTCTTTGAAGATTGCATTATGTTTTTTTTTTTTCCTTATTTTATTATTGATTGCAATGTCGCCTTGAAGCTAAAACATGCAAAAATGAAGAAAAATCAGCTTTTAAAAGGTCTAGGGGTAGATATTGAGTGTTCAACTGATTGTCATGATTATAATTCAACCGGGTAGATATTGAGTGTTCAACTGATTGTCATGATTATAATTCAACCGGTTTACCATATTCAATTCTTATGTAGAACAATTAACATCAATAAATGATTGTTAAATCAGTTTACTAAAATGTCATGGAAAACTTTGAAGGAATTTTAAAATTTTGCAAATTTCAGTGGTGAAAATCCACCATTTTTTCGAACTTCGGTGGTCTATTTTGTAGAAAAATTATTCGGAAATTCAGCTTTTTTTATACCGATCTTGAAGAACAAAAATCCTACAATAACATGTTTTCAAAGTAGAAAATTTCCAGCAGATTCTTCGAATTATCAGCGAAGAAGACAAGTTCCTAGTAAATTAACAGATTTGTCGTGATTGTGACGTCTCAGCCTGTACCAATACTAAAGCAGGGCTGCCTTGGCACTACCTTCTTCAAATTTTCCTTGCTTTTGAAGTATTTTCAACAGAAATCCCGGAGAGATTTCCATCAAGAAACCAAAAATTGCGCTAAATATTGTTCACAAATTAGGACTTGGTTTTTGCCATCCTTGAACTGAGATTTGAGTAAAATTTCTTGACCGTGCACGAAAAGTTTTGCCGCACCCCATTTCTCGATCGTAAAATTTTGTAAACAGGACGTCCTGCAAACTGTCACCACAAAAGAGAATTGCGTCATTGTGAATCGATCCATAATGTAGGAAATAGACGTTGAGAGAATTTTGTTTGCTATTTTTACGAGTTTATGGAAGCTGTATCAAAAGGCCGCAGGATGCTGAATAGAAGGTCATTAAGACTTGTTCTGGAACTTGAAGGTATTAATAAGAACTTAAATTTCGAGCTGCATAGAACGAACTTCAGATCAATGATGGGGCTGAGTATGCTTTTTCGTAAAATTAAGGGGAGGTAGGGTCTAAAACTTGCAAAAAATCGATTTTTTTTTATTTTTTTATTTTGTTATTGTAAAACATCTCAAGAATGTTGAGTCAAATTTCCAAGTCAATCGAAGCAAAACTGTAAAAATTATAGGCCTTTATCTCCTTCTATCTAATACTGCAAGAATACTACAAGCAGATACTTCAAACGCGTTTTTCTCGAAAGCACATTTTTAAAGTCAGTGGACATCGTCATTTGAAAACTGCTTCACCGATTTTTTTCAAATTTAGAACATATTTTCTACACATAAAATACCAAACCCCAAAGATTTTCTTTTTTTTTTTTTACTTTGGGGTTTTTTTACAGATAAAAAATGGCGGTTTTTATTTGCGAAAAATCGTAGTTCTATTTAAAATATTTTGCTCTGATTTTTTGACTTCAAATGATTCTGTGCTGAGATACAGTGTCCACCGCAAATCCTGTTTTCAAAAAGGCATCCTCGAAAGTGCTCCGTCACCGGCTCATTTTTCAATATTTTTCTACGAAAAAATTACTAAATGTTCTTTTAACAATGCTTTGTATAATGCAGACCCTACTCCCCCCTTAAATGGTTTTTGTATTAAATAACTACTTTTGAAAAAAAAATGTAAAGAATTTTGAAAAAAAGTTAAGCACAATTTGTAAAATTAAGCTTCCGCCGATGGTTAAATTTTTTGATTTTTTCCAAGATTCTGGTATATTTAACTTATTCGATTTGGGCATGGAATAGGTTTTTAAGAGAAAGTCTTCAATTCCTTGAAAAAATAATCTTTCGAACTCTTGAGCAAATTCAAAGACCTTCGATGAAAACTGATGAAATATTCAATAGTGAAATTATAAAGTTGAGCTTGAATTTAGTTTGTAATTTGGCTCTCGAAAAAACGGTCATATATTGTTAAACTATCCATTAAGAAAACATGCCAAGTATCGTCAAAAACATTTTTTTTGATCAAAAATCACCTGTATTATTGAAATCTTGTGAAGGATTTTTTTAAAATAAAATCGGAGTTTTTCAAAAAGAAATCTTGCAAAAACTTAAATTCTTATTTATACTTGTGATTTTTAGCTGAAATGTATACAGACTGATTTTTTATTAAAAATTTAAAATTTTTCAACTGAATTCACTGTTAAATTTATAAGTCACCAATTTATGCGATTTTAGTTTTTCTATCGAAATAGGCAAAATTTTATCTTTATTGTAAAACTCACGTACATACTGAATCTGAATTTTGACTATTATTTCTGAATCAGAACTATTTTTTCTAAAGTCAAAATTTAAATTTTGAATCTGTTTCCGAATTTTAATACGATTTCTGGAATATAAAAAAAAATTTTTTTCTGATCTTATTTTCAGATCACAATTTTGAACACAAGCCGAAAAGCAATTTTTTTCCAGAGCCTCCAATCATTAATCAATTTCAATTCTGATGTTTTAGATTGTAATTTCAGTTCATTATCTTAATTCGACTTATGAATCTGAATCAGTTTCATCACATTGCATGAATTTAGAATAATGAATCTGATTCTTTGTTTTGAGCCCTGATTTGCAATTTTAAAGCTTTGTTAAGTTTGAAGTCTGCCGAGGAACTAAGTTTGAGTACTTCGAATCCGGATATGAAACAAACACTCAGTATGGATTCTTTTTTAAATTATATTCGAAAAAATATTACTCAAATATTGAAAACGCGTATGAGTTTAAAAAAGCACGAATTGAATCTTGAATGAATTGCTAATCCGAAATTTAACCAGGATTTCGAAACTAATTTCAAACAAATTTCAATCGTTATTCGAACTGAAAATCAAGAATCCTTAACTGGATACAAAATCCAAAATATGAAAACAGAAAAATAATTTTTTCTTCTGATAATATGGACCTTGGAAACGAGATAAATCTTGTTTAAACTTAATATTCAGAACCGAATTTCTGTCAGCAATTCAGCAAATTTTGAAAAAAAAAACTGTTGAGAAATTGTAAAACTGTTGAGATTTGACTAATCGAAACAATCGATGAGACAAATAACAACATACACATGATTAATCAACAATTAGTAAAGTAACCATGGAGATGGTTTTTGTATAAAAGACAGTTAGGTGAAGTGAAATAAAGTATTCCAAGTTCTACCAGCAAGTAGTACAGGTCTCTCCTTTCCACTGCCCAAGTGCTGCACAAGAAAAACTGGGATTAGTTTTCGAGGTTTTGGCATCAGTTCTGGGTGATTTGTACAGCTACCTTGTCCACTTTCTTCGCCGCAGAAAGCCAGTTTGCCTTGAACTGCTGCTCGTCCTTAGCAGTTTTTTGGTTTTCTTCAGGTTCCTCTTGACAATAGCCCAGTATTTCTCAATTGGGCGGAGCTCTGGCGTGTTGGGAGGATTCTTGTCCTTGGGAACCACCTGCACGTTGTTGGCGGCATACCACTCCATGGCTTTTTGGCCAAATCCGGCCAAAACAGTACGGAACAACCGTGTTTCTTCAGGAAAGGCAGCTGGCGTTTATTCAAACACTCTTTCACGTAAATTTCTTGGTTGACAGTCCCGGAAGCTATGAAAATGATGCTTTTCAAGCCATAGTTACAGACGGCTTGCCAAACCAGATATTTCTCCGCGAACTTTGTCAGTTTCATGACAGAAAATATCTGCTACCTTTCCCCTTCCTTTTGCCGTATAAAACTCCTGTCCCGGAAGCTGCTTGTAGTCGGCTTTGACGTAGGTTTCGTCGTCCATTACCACGCAGTCAAACTTCGTCAGCATCGTCGTGTACAGCCTCCGGAATTGCGCTTTGGCCGTCGTATTTTGTTTATCATTGCGATTTGGAGTCACTACCTTCTTGTAAGTCGATAGTCCAGCTCGTTTTTTTTGGCTCGATGCACGGTTGTAGACGATACACCCAGCTTATTTGCGGCATCTCGGAGAAAGAGGTTAGGGATTCGCTTGAAACTACCGGCAACTTTCTTTGTCGTCTCAGCGGCTTTCGGTTTTCGATTTCCCCCCGATCCAGACTTCCTGGCTGTCGACAAACGTTCCCCAAACACTTTAATTACATTTATAACGGTTGATTTGGCAACTTTTAGCGATTTTGCCAGCTTTGCGTGCGAGTAGCTCGGAAATTTTTATACGCTGCTCTTCTTCCTTGGACGGCATTTTGACAACTGAAGAGTGAATTCCAAAATCAAAATAGGAGCAACATTCTACACACAAACACATTCAAAAAGAGGGGTGTTCAGGTTTTTTAAATGCAAAATTGAAAGAAATACGTCAAGTTGATATTGACCAAATTATGACCGTAACACCCTTTATTAGAGCTGATTTTAACTAATTTCAACTTTGACTTTGAATTACGTCTTGAAGTAACACTATACCGGTGCAAATTGAAATTCGAGAATGGATATCGTGCCAAGAAATTGCCGCCTTTAAGAGACATCACATCTTGAAGACACATGATGTCATCACCAGTGGCCTACTAATTCTTGATTGGCCGAATTAGAATAAAAAGAACTTCAAAAAAGGAACGATTGATATTTCATATCGTACAACCTTTTGAAAACTAAATCTAGTAGAAGATACATGAATGAGAAGACATACAATATGTATGTCGCTTTAGTTGCATACATGAAGGCGAAACACGACTCAACGACATTCGGGTTTGAAGTTGCTTTCATGTATTGTCTCATGTCTCCTGACTCATGTCTCATGTCTCATGACTCATGGTCTCAAGTCTCTTGAGCACCAACTTCTGGTTCAACTTCTGGTAGAATGAATGCAGTTGGAAATGAAAACTACAAGTTAACGAAACCGTGAAAGCTTCCAATTTGTAAGTGTGCATTCTTTTGACTTTCAAATTGTTCTGTAAGAATTATAATTGATTTTTTTTTTCTCTGGAAATGTACATTCCCGATGGAATGCAGATTTGATCTGCCTGTTACTCCAATATTTGTCGACCAATAACGACGAACGACTGAGCAAGCCTAACATCAATTAGTGCCCTACAATTAACATAAGATCGTGCAAAAGGTAAAAAACGGAGAAAACATCTACGTCTGGCTACTGTAGATGACCAACCGAAGTTCAAGATTATCGATACCAGATAAAACAAACTTTCAAATCTCGTCCTCGGCCATAGCAGCCTTTCCAAACTGGAATCCGGACCATCGGAGACAGATGAGTGCAAGAAAGCAAAAAATCGGAAATTTATGCGTACATTATGCAGCGCATACCTTAACCTCACTTCTTTAAGCTGATAGTTTTTCTCCGGGACCCTGAATTCGAGTGAAAAGTAAATAATCCAGGATCCTGGAGGCCAGCTCTCGCTCGATCGGTGTCGTGATATCAAATCCAGTCGATCTAGTTTCGCCATCAGCATCTGCAGCATCGAATCGCCTCTCACCTCCTGATCCCTCACCTTAGGGCAGAACGAGGAGGTAATCCAGAGAGATGGACCCAATGGGGAATCATGTTGTTGCTTGTTTAATTATCGCTGCAGCAGCTCCAGCAGATCCCTCCAGATCCACCGGGATGCGAAGGCTGTAAACTTACTTACGGCACACATGATTATTTATTTAATAAAAGCCGCGCGTTAAGAGCAGGGAAAAAAATCAACAACATTGAAGTGCAGATTGGCCAGCATAGATAAGGCTGGGCCTGGCCCCAGCCAGGAAAAGAGAACGGCACCCGGATTGCATTGAATTTCAAATGCCCCCGCCCCAAATGCTGCTTCATGATCCTTCCCCAGAGCATTGCGCATGGAGCTCAAGTCACCGCCCATGTGCACTGCACCCAGATTGCTCTCTGGCTGCTCCAAAGTGAAGGTTAACATTTATTTTGCATTTTTTTTTGCTGCCTTGCTGCTACAACAATCCTTTAAGCTCTCGAGCGCCAATCAATGAACGGGACGGGATAACGCGATTAATAATAAGGGCGTAAGCTGACTTGGCGATAATTAATCCTGCATCAGCAACCAAATTAAGACCCCGATGGAACGATTCAATTTCGAGCTTGCGGTTTGTTGTTATTTACTTACTCTACTCTTGCCTGAACACGACTCCTTCAAGCCAGAGCTGCGCCTTCCAGTATGTAGCCAAAGACTGGTTACTCCGGTGGTTATTATTAATAGTTTCATTGCAACTGCATAAAACTGTTAGGTTGAGATTAATTTAAGATCTAGAAAATTAACCCACTTATCGTGGAGTGGTTTATCCAATGGGTCTCACCTACCATTCCGAAAATATATGTTTCACCAGTAAACTCATTTCAGTGCAGTAGGCGTGATAAATCATAGCAATCGTTTTATTGCCGATGTCAAAATAGTGATTTGGACTGAAAGTCATGCAAATGTAAGTCAATATATTCGTGCATCCCTCGGCTGCAGTTCATGCGGTGTCTGAATTCTGTCCCTGCCGACAATTGAAAATCCCTTAATACTAGACGCTTCATGAATTTAGCCACTGCCCCAAAAGCTGACCATTTGCAACGAGTGAGACTGACAACATATATTTTCCAGCTCACACAGCTGACGTCAAACAATGTGCACCGAAATTGTCACGTGAAGTACCTCTCGGCCTGGTAGGGCGTCGAGTCACATCATAGCAACCTTGTCGGGTCCGGGCAGGAGCTAATTTATGGATCGCCAAGGCAACACGTTTGTTGTCCAAACATCAAACGTTGAAGCTTTGCTAAAGTTTGAAGAAAAAAAAACATACTCGTACCACCCTGGTTAGTGTGATGGAGGTGGCGGTGGACCCCTCGACTTCCACTGCATTAAACCTTCAACACGGTCTAGGGCTGATGCAAGTTGCTGATGCAAGTTGCTGATGAAAATTGAACGACACGTCAGATAGTTGGGTAGGTACGCATTAGATTAGTGGGGCAGCCGTACACACTCATCTGGCGCAACCCCTTATAGTGTAGTTTTGACCCGTTATCGGAAAAGACTGGGTTAACTCCTTTTTCATGTAAAGTCCTTGTACCCCTTCTAGTGTACACAGCAAGTACGTCAAAGCAGAGGTGAAAATTAGTAATGTAAGCATGTAAAATCTACACATTATTTTGGAAGCCCGCTCTGCGATGTCAGCCCTTTGATGTTAGCCCTTAAAATGTCAGAAGGATGGAAAGAAAATAATAAAAACAAATCAGTTAGTTTTGAATTTCTGTATTCGGCAAGGTATAATTTTCATGCTTCTGTTACAGAATAGGAAAAAATTCAATCAACTCAATCAATTGAACTGATCTTTCAGCATTAGCCGATTCATTGATACGTCGAACGAGATTAGTTACGGCAGGAAGAGTTCTATATTCTGAATGACAAGTTAAAAACTACCCTCTATTTAGTAAGCCAGCTTTTCTAAATAATGTGTAAAATTGACTCGAGGAAACGACACTTTTTTTGACAGATCTCGGCTGTTCGCAATAATGGGTCAATTTTACAAGTTTAAGGTGTTGCGCCAAATGAGTGTGTATGCAAAATGAACTGACTGGTTCCCGCCAAAACCAAAAGGTGTCGTTATTTATTGACTACAGTTGCGGACGGACTCGACACTTTTCTATCCCTTGCCACAGTTTGGTTCCCTGACAGCGGCATTAGAAATTTTCCCAGCAAGTCGATCGAAAAGGCTGAAAAAGATAAGCTCGGCACTCTGGTGTATGTTTTCATGTTGTTCGGAGGCCTCGGAGCCGGAAATATGCGTTAGCGGAATTGCATTCGAACGATGCAGTGAGTCGTCGAGATAAAACGGTACAGCAACAGTGACGTTGTCGATGGTTTTTGTAATGTTTTCTGTTTGCGATGACCTCGAGCTAAGCTAAGATTAGCTTTATCAGATGAGGCCATCCAATTCGAACTATTGGACTTTAATCAGTTTTTCCTGCTTTGATGTTATTTCTGTTATTTTTGATGTAAGAGAAAGTTTACTCGTGTTGACAGAAAGTGGTAGGAATTTTGACACTTGTAGTAGCACATTTTAAAAATTTTACAATGCATTATACCGTAAATTTTTTTAACAACTCTTTTTCTATTCCAGCCGTATGTGATAAAAATCCAATTATTTTTCCATCACAGCATTTTGTACGCTAGTGAAAAAAAATGACATAGTGTTGTAAAAAAATATCGTTCGCAGATCATAAAAATTTTAGATTTGTTATCTTTTTAAGATAACCGCTGGGATAGATTCTTATCTAATGTTTGTCATTTCGGCGAGTTATGAAAGACAAAGAAGAATTATTAGACAGAAATGAAAGTATTGATAGGTGCAAAGATCAAAGCTGGATCACTTTGGGTAGAAGAAATCGAATAGGAGTTGAAAAGTGTGAGCTAGGGCTTTTGTTTTGCAAATAGCTTTCGACTACTTGGATGATTCTTTGCCGCTCGCCGTTTCGATGTTTATGAAAAGCGATGAAGAAACCCATCGTCTTCTTACCCACATCGAAACACGAACACGTTAGATTTTTAAAATGTGATTCAAGTTTAAAAATGTCTGCCACTTCCTTCGAACACTAGTAACTTGCTCTAATAGAACAATATAACGTAATTTTTCCACCAAACTTCGTTAAATGTTTTGATGCTGCCAACTTATAGCGAAAAGGGCCGAGTAACGTAAAGTGCCTGAATGTAGTAACTGTAAAGTGTACTTTTAAGCTGTCAACAAAAACGTCAAAACGTCAGAGATTTGCATTTTATGAGATTTATTATTTTTTTTCGTCACAGAATTTTTTTTAATTTGTGAATTTAATAAAAAGTCTCTTAATAAAAAAATATTAAGAGGCTTTAAACAAAAATACCGATATAATCGGTAAATTATGACCAATTTTCGGTAAAAATTCCAGAAGTTCGGTAAAAAACACCAGATGTTCGGTAAAATTTATAAAAAATTTATAATTTATTCGGTAACAATAATTAATTGTTCGGTAAAAATCAACAGAATTTTTGGTAAAAATTATAATTTGTTAGGTAAATATTGCCGCTTCTTTGATAAAAATAACCGCGGTTTTATTTATAACTATTTATCAAGCGATTGCAAGGCCGCACTACGCAGCAACCAGGAAACTACAAGTAAGGTAATTTATCTTACCGAATTTTTTTTTATTTTATTTATTTGGAGTCTTTGACTCATACAGACTTTTAGTTTTAAAATTAAAAATTAACTTTATTAACATACAATTTATCATTTTAAAATTAAGTTAAATCACGGATCGAACGTTTAAACATCGAATTTGATACGATAAAGTCGAACAGTTGGGAAACCTCATTGAAAGCATAACAGCATCGATGTAGTGGATGATTTTGGCCAAAACTCGTCCTGCTTCTTGATAGCCAGAGAAAATTTTGATTGCGTAGTTGTCGAGCTGGAGCGTGCAAATTGAGAGAATGCAGCAGTTGCGGACAATCAATAACGTTTGTTAAGATGTCGTACACGCAGATCCGTTGCAAGTACGTCCTCCTTTTACTCAAAGACGTCAGTGACAAAAGACCACATCTCTTGGAATAAGGTGGTAAACGTACAGAATCTCGCCAGGGCAATCTTCGTAATGAATAGCGAAGAAATTTTTTCTGGACCCTCTCTATCCTTTCGATGTGAACGGATTGGTAAAGCGCCCAAACAGGTGCAGCATATTCCACTCACTTCGTACTAACGAGCAGAATACTGTTTTAAGAGCATAGGGGTCTTCAAAACTCAGTGTATTTCGACGAAGAAATCCGAATAAGGCAAACGTTTTTGCTGTGGTTGTCGAGATATGCTGTGCGAACGAGAGCTTTTGATCGAAATTATCTCCGAGATCTTTTATCGTTGAAACTCTTTCTAAGTGGAGTCTCTGAGCGAATATTCGTATACAATTAATGCTCTAGTCCTGAAAAAACTTATGCATTTACACTTTCCGACATTCACTTCCATCCCATGCGTGTCACACCATAACAATAATTTGTTCATATCTTCCTGAAGCGCAATGCAGTCCACTATCGAGTCAATGACTCTGTAAATTTTTAGATCATCGGCTTACAATAGTTTAGACGAGTTGATGTAGGTAGCTATGTCGTTTATGAAAAGCACAAAGATAAGCGGCCCTAGGTGACTACCTTGTGGAACACCGGATGGCATGTCGAATTCTGTAGAATGTGTTCCTCGGATGTTTACGTAACCTTGGCGTTTTACTAGGTAGGAATGCAGCCATTTTATTATCCACCATCCACCAAACTAACACAATTTGTTTGAGTGAAATTGTCGGTTTTTCGGTTAGAATGACCAAAAATTTGGTAAAACACTCTCAAAAGTTCGGCAATAAGAATGCTGATTTGATTTGTTTTGCAGTTTTCGGTAATTATTTCGGTGATAGATATCGAACACCCGTACCCTGTTGAAAATTCGGTGAAAACTATTGGCTTAGGAGATTTTGATTTAGTGCGTTTTCAATACTTCGGTGAATATTACCGAAATATATCTGTATTAATGAAAAAAAATATTTTGACTGACCATTAAAATCTAGCAATTTGGAATGCTGTCACTTTTCATAGTTACCGAAATGATTGACAATCACACTACTAACCGGGAAACTACGATTTCAGTAATTCATTTAACCGACGTTTTGTTTACCGAACATCCACAGTGCGTTCGGTAAAAATAGCTGGTCGTTCGGTAAATAAAATCAGTTGTTCGGTTACCAAAAGCAGTCGTTCGATAAAAATTACCGAAAATCCGGTAAAAAATCGGATCTTCGTTAAAAAAATTGGACATTCGGTAAAAAATTTATGAACGCTCGGTAATAAAAACGAAGAATTGGTAACTTTTATACAGTTTGTTCGGTAAATATTGCGGTACTTCGGTAACTCGAGCAACATTTATTTGATAGAAGTTTCAGTGAAACTTTCTTGTTGATTAGACAATAGATACTTTGCATATTGAATATTGAAAATTTGGTGAAATTCTACCGGTTTCGGCGATTACTTTGATCTTCAATTGACGGAATTTAGCAAACTTGTCAAACTGGTCCGCTTAGTGTTTACTATGATTTTTTTTTTTTTTTGTTTCGATTATAGTCGTTTTACCATCTTTGTGGCATTCGCGAAAGTTATTGAAAAAACTTATCCGGTACAACTGTGTTCGATGTTTACTCTTGGGCTCGAACTCACGGACATCTGCTCAGGAAGCAACTGACTTGCCAACTGAGCTATATCTCAAGCCCAGTGTTTACTATGATAATATCTTTAACTTGTGTCTATACTAAAATCGTCAAGTTCTTTTTCTGGTAATGTTTCTACCTTTTAAAAATATTCGGCAATAACTGTTGAGCGTTCGATTTTATGATACCTACAAATATTTACTGTTTGTTAAAAGAGTTCCACCAAAACTGGACTACTTTCAATGATTATTAAATCAATTTATCGAGTACATTTTACTAGGAAAAACAACAACTGCTGAGTTCACGAGTTGAAAAGTGAAAGTTAGAATAACAAGAGCAATAATCAAACCCGGATTGAAAAATTAGACAAAAATCGGGCGTGATTTTGTCCGTTCAACCCGTAAAGCGATTCGAAAACAGACTAGGAAACGAACAAATATCCTGATGAGGAAAAGTTGCACAACTTTCCTGATGAGAAAAAGTTTTGGCAAGTAAGCTGTCAAAACAACCGGGTCGTTTCCAGACCAAAATCGGTCAATATCCGGCAGAAATTGGTTTGAATTCAGACAAAAATTGGTTCGTTTACAGACCAAAATATGCCTGTCTTCTTAGATGCAAATTTATGCTGGTGGATATTGTTGGAAATAAACAAAAAAAAAAAGTAATTGCAGTCATGAATATTTTAAATTTTTATTTCACAATTTTTTCACACTCTAAATCCACGTGCTCGCATAGAATAACATATTAAGATCAGATTAGAAACAGTTAACGCGATCGTGCGTTAAAAAAAAAACGAACACAAACACATACAGGATCTCAATGAAACTTGATGTTTCCTTGAAGAGCAAGCATCTTACAAATGTTATAACTACCAATCCAGAAAAAGTGTACTGCCGTTACCGGGATTCGATTTCATGCCCGCTGGCTTAGA
>NC_073693.1:16163288-16164288 GCF_029784155.1 Uranotaenia lowii
GCAATTCCACCAAAATGGCAATCGATGATGAGTTTGTTTGAAGGAAAATGGCGATGTCAAGAGTCCCTGGCTGGCGAACTTGGAATGGCTGTCTGGATGGATGGAGGAAACGAATGTTAGAGGTTGTACGTTGTTCATTTGCTAAATCACCCTCATCATCCTCGTCATCCCAATCGTTTTCCATCAAGAAGCAGCCCGCTCACAAACTGAAACTGGGAAAATCGATGGGGCGGTCCCAGTTGAAGTAAAGTAGAATGCCCTACCTCAATGCCTCAACTTGTAGATACATACGAGAGTAGGAGGACCGAGATGTGACCTGATTTAGCGCACAGAAAAGGTAGAAAGCCACTTCCATTCATTCAGAGCTCCCGGTGTGTCGCCATCATCGTCATCCAGTTGCTTCCGAATGTCCCGACCATAAAATATTACTCTGTGTGGTATAGTTATTTGTGTGTCACAAATGGACCAGGCAGGCAGCGAACCCACAAATAACCAACATAGATTTGCTGCCACAGCTTGGGAAAAACAAATAAACACAGCCATACCTTACACATCTACCTTCCTGATGTTTAGTGCAATCATTATGGAAATTGTGAGTTGTGTTAGACACGTGTTGAGAGAGGTGCTTCCGTTTCGAGATACCTCAAGCGTTTCGTCCGGTAATGTCCTGTCCCTGGGATTAGCGAGGACGGTAGCGTGTCAAAATGATTCATGTGAAACAGTCGCCGTGATTCATGTTATTCTAATCCTTAGATTTAGTCCGGGGTTTAATCGAAAGGTTTCCGGGCTCGGATTTTTGCTGGATTTTTTTTTTTCAGATGAATGTTCCCTGGCACACGCATTATGGTGTGGGTCAGCACATTCAAAACTGTGTTCAGCAACTTCTACAATCGTAGTAAATTTACTTCGACAAAACAAGATGTTTTGATTGTGAAACAATTTACCCCTGAATTTATGCATCACAATCATATCTTATATTTCAAATTTCCCAAAGCTATCG